>NC_037685.1:77468612-77632075 GCF_003255815.1 Theropithecus gelada | reverse complement strand
AAAAAAAAAAAAAAATTCTCACTTCTTCTCTACAGTACTTGTTACAGGACTTGGTAAAGTGCAATGTTCTTAGAGGATATATAGTAAGTTGATTATTGATGAAATGGCAATGTTTCACGGTGCTTTTTATCTGTCTCGTTAGACAAATAAATGCAATTTGGACCTTGTTCATTTAGGGCTGGCAGAATAAACTTTGACAATCATATAAACAAAAAAATATATACAATTGAATTAGGAGTGGGTATTTACCTCAGTTCCAGAGCACTAACCTGCTGCACAAAGATCTTAACAACTCTATTAAGATCAGAAACAGAACTGAAAACAAAACCAACAAATTCTGACAGTACTCTAGTTATCAAAGTCATAATATCCCTTTTGTGTCGCTCTGTTCTTTTTTTCAATACAAACACTGATCTGAAACAACAGCTATGATCCGGTGATATGTAATAATGGGAAAATCCTCTTTGGAAGTTATGCCAAGTATGAACTATCCTAAAAGGAATGGAATCTGATAAGAAACAGTCAATCATTCACGCAGTCACACTTCATAAAGCCTGTCAGCTACCAATGGCAATGGACATAATTTTACAGGCACAATAATTTATAAACACATTAATAATTTTAGGGACCACTGGCTACAGGTTCCACCTTGATAACAGATGCCCAAAGAGCACTAGAAAAGGCAAAGTTTAAACTCCACATGGTTGGCCGTGCACATGCACTGGATGACTCCAGTGGCCCCTTCCATCTCTGCTATCCCGTGAAAAATGTTTTCAAATTTTAAGCCAGTTCACTTTCAAACTCCAGTTCAGTTCACTGTGTTTTTGGTGTCTTTGTGCTGAGCTGTCATTTCACAAAACAAAACCTGACTACCAAAGACCAGCTTGAAAATATACTTGAATATATACACTAAAGTTTTCTCATTCTCCCTTTGAATGAGGTAAGATCTTCATGAAAGAATGTGGGATACACATTTGTGGTCCCATTGAATGGAACCAAATTCCTCCTCTTTTTCAGTTTAGGAAGACACCATCAATTTTTTCATTTTTTTTAGAGAGAAGAAACACCATCCTACAATTGAGACTTGCTTTAAAATTGTCAGTGCAGGGAGAGAAGACATTTCTACTACAAGTAAGAAGAAATGTAGTTAAATTTAATTTTTAGTGCACAACAAAAAAAATACAAAGCCTGTGTTTTCTAAGGCAACCCTAGCATGCAAGACGCTTGACCCAATCCAAGATGACTCCTCAGTGTGACTCCCAAAGGAATGTGGGGATACTGGTTATGGGACCATCAGGAAGCTGGCTCTTTCTGCACATTGTTCAGCAGCCAAAAAGAATGCCAGGCTGCAGAGAAAGCAGCCAAAACAGATTCCTTTTATGGTGTGATAACATTTTGTTCAAGAGACCGCCCTGTTCTTTACAGGCAATGCTTCAGAACCCTCTCCTAGTAGGTGGGGAGAGGTTGGGACTTCTAATGAATATAGCAGGCCTAGCTGGGTGTATTTCACCCTAGAAAAGTAAAAGCACTCACCAAGAGTTCTGGAAGCAATATGATCAAATACTACACAGAACTTTCATTTCCTGGCAGCCGCTACCCGTGAGATGAGACTTTTTAACCGAGGTCCCTATTCTTAGATTCACAACACTCCTACTATTGCCAAGAGTTTTGCTAGTCTGGGTTATTTTATTTTCCTACGGTACATTTTCTTCATGAGGCTCATCAACAACAACCTCTCCAGCATCTTAAAATAGATTTTTAACTTTGTGAGGCTTTCCTGTGTAATTCAGGTTCAAAGTGTTGGTTCCTCTATAGGAACAAGTCTTGCTTAATCATTTTTATTGTTCTTGGCCACATTTCTTGGATTAAGACACTTTACAACAGGAAAAGACACAGTGGCACATATACTAAACTAACATAACCTTTTGTTGTGAACACCAAGAGGCAAAGATTAAAAGCCCAGATCCTTCAAACACAGGCTACATAAACAGCAATAATATTTTCCACAAACATAACATTTCTATCACGTGAGAAAATGTGAAAAATATGTAAGTGTTTTTAACTGCACTTCACAGTAAGGATTTTTTTTCATGTGCTAACTAAATTTATCTCTAGTTTGGGACTAGAGGTTGTTGGCACCAAGCGGCCTTCTGACATTTAAAGACAACCTATTAGCCAAGAAGCTGGTTAGGCAGTGACATATCACCACCACCGCCACCACCACCATCATTGTCATCATCATTATCATCACCATCACTATCACCATCACCATCAAATATTTATGGCTGTTTACTCAGCTGAAATACACAATATACTCCAGAGGGTGTAATCAATTTTGAATGGTTCCCATTAATTCAAAGTAGCTACATATGGCATCTCTCCTACTTTGGAATATACAAAATTAGTAATTTCTACATGTAATTTATTGAGAGGAGAAAAAAATCTAAATAGAGAGAGATCATGTTGATTTTAAGTATAGATAGACAAAATCTGTGAAAGTTTGAAAAGCAGCTTCTTTGCACTATTTCATCTAACAAGTCTTTCTTCTCAGTTAATAGATATAAGAGGAAAATTTCTAAGTGCTACAGAAAAGAAAGTATTTTAGGGTACTTGTTTATAAAATCAGATAAACTTGCCTATTTGTTAAAGCTCTTTCAGATCATACTATACTTGATATCGTCTACCTTAAGGGTGAGCTCAAAAGTAATTTACAGTTTATTTAATTTCAAGAAATTCACACCGACTTCCCCATACATCAAAATTAATGATACTGTCCTGCATTGATTATATATTTCTTTCTTGGATATATAAGTGTTTTTTTTTTTTGGCGTGCTATCCCATTTATAACTACTGCAGAAAAAAAACACTAGATTAGCTCTTCTACAAAGCAGTGTGTTTACAGCATCCTAAGTCTCTGCGTACTTTTCAAGTGAGGGGATTGGCAGTCTCTCCCCAAAGGCCAAAAGTCAACGAAGTCCACTGCGTCCCTTCACCATACCCAACAAATATACATTTTATTTTGCTAACTTAATAATATCCAGGAGGAGCAGAAAAGACATGAAAAGGCCACAGTGGCTAACCCTGGTTGTTGTGGAGAAGACATCACGTAGTGATCACACACAGGCACGATATTCTGAGTTCCTCCTGCTTACCAGGCTTGGGGATGGCTGGGAGTGGGGTGGTAGTCTGTGGACAGGAAGAACTCACACAGACAACACTATCATGTGGATGATACTACTCAACATCTGAGAAGACTTCAAAACAATTTTATTAGATGACACTGGTATTTTCTAGATACAACGACGTATTTGGAAGTAAACAAATGTGGCAGTCACTGTTTCACGGATACTAATAAATCTTTTAGGAAAAAGCTACGTTGCATTCAACATCAAATCACTCCCAAACTGATAAATATCTCAATTTCAAGGGTCCAATTCCTAGAAGACATGTTTCAACTATACCCAATAATCAAATAGGAATTAAAGGCCTTATAATTGAGTAACACAAGAGGACCAGCTTCTTGATTACTTTAAAGATTATTCTCATTAATATTTTTATTTTATTTATTTATTTATTCATTTATTTATTTATTTATTTCGAGATAAAGTCTCATTCTGTTGCCCAGGCTGGAATGCAGTAGCACAATCATGGCTCACTGCAGCTTCAATCTCCCAGACCCTCTCACCTCAGCCTCCCGAGTAGCTGGGACTACGGGCGCACGCCAGCACACCCGGCTTATTTTTGTATTTTTTTTTAGTAGAGATGGGGTTTCAACATGTTGCCCAGGCTGGTCTTGAACTCCTGGGCTCAAGGGATCTGCCTGCCTTGGCCTCCCAAAGTGCTGGGATTACAGGCGTGAGCCACCGCGCCCGGCATACTACTTTATGTCATACATTTATACTCACGTAATAAATTTTATAGGAAGTTTTAAAAATAATTTTATGTGTGCGTGTGTGTGTATATATATATGTATGTATATATAGTATCTGGCTTTCAAAAAGTTTAGAGGATAGCCACACATTTTTCTTATATCTTTATACAATACCTCAGAGAGGTAAGCTTTTTCTCATATTTTCTCTATTTGTCAAATTCCTTCAAAGAGCACATGATTCAATATGGGAGAACAGGTCTCAGACATGGTATTATTAAAAGTAGCAGAAGTGGACAAAGAAAAACAGAACAAAAACAAAATGACTCACGTACGTTGAAGAAAACAGATACAACCATGAAGCTAAAAATTAGACTGAAAAGAGTTAGATGCTTAACAGCCTCTTTCTATATTCTTTTTCCTTTCCATTACCAGGAATTCATCACAAAACACTGCTTATAACATACCACATGGTCCTCTTCAGCCATCATCAGTTTCAATGAATTCTCCATCTTTGCCTTAAAACATCCTCGGATCCATACTCCAATATATACTTCCTACCCATTTGAAAATATACTTCCTACCCATAGCAAACTTTGTACCTGGCTAGAGTTGTTCAGTGCTCCTCAACTTTCTTAAGAAGGTTTAAAGTGAATGGGCTCAATTAGTACTAGGTAGCAAAGCCCAATGTTATCAATAATTGCCAAAGCTCACCCAGGCTTTCTCTCTTTTTTTTTTTTTGATCCTTGTCTGTCCCGACAACCAAACTCTTTTTCACTTCCTTTATACTTCCTCCTCCAAAATCTACATGAATACTTGAAGACAACATAATTACAACCTTACAAATACCAAGTAGACAAAGAGAATAAATGATATAAATCATTTTTTTAAAAAAACCCTTGTCATATTGACATTCAGGGAAGTCTTGCACCAAGAGCAGTATTAACAACATTACAAATTTATTAGAAAAGTTATTACTTAAAACATCTTTGTGGGATCTACATCAAAGAAAAATCAAGAATTGCAAAGAGTGAAAAAAATGGATAGAAATGAAAGCATAAGTTTTTTATTTCTTTCATTGAATTTGATTACAACTTTTATGTTTAACCTACCTCAAGTTCAGGTAAGTCAGCATCTGGAGATTAACGATGGCTTCAGGAATGACTCTGATACAGTTGTGATACAGATTAAGAATTTCCAGTGATACAAAATGGCACAATTCCATTGGAACTTCAACCAGTCTGTTTTTAGATAAATCTATGAGAAAAGGAGAGAATATCTTCTCAATAAAATTTGAACAAAATCAATATACTTTCATTAACCACAAACACTGTTTTTCTTAACATTATACATTTTGACCAACATTATCATTTTTTTTGCACCTCTGTTACTACAGCATTGTGATTTCTATTTCCTTTTTCTATTTCCTTGACAAATTCTGGAACACATGGGATTTGGAAAAGCAAAAATGCTGTTAAAACTTTTTAGCTCTCTAAAGAACTTTTTACTGTATCTAAAAATTATTTTATTTCCAACTCATTCTACCAGACAAGTATGTAAAATGCTATCCTTTAACACATCTGAACACATACATATTTACCAAAATTATTAATTCAAGTTTGCTTTTTTTTTTTTTTTTTTTTTTGAGACAGGATCTCACTTGGTTGCCTGTACCGGACTGCAGTAGCACGATTTCAGCTCACTGCAATCTCAACCTCCCGGGCTCAGGTGATCCTCCCACCCCAGCCTCCCGAGTAGCTGGGACTACAGGCACGCACCACCACCCCTGGCTAATTTTTGTAGGAACATGTCTTTTACATTCTTTACAAATGAACACATAACAGACAATAACCAAGTATTTTATTCACTAGAATTACTGAGAGCTTATAATATATAAGACTGAGATAAATTGTGTCTATTAAGAACTGATTCTATGAAGCACAATCAGCAGTAAAACTGGATACCACTGGGCAAATGTACCAAAGAAAGCAATCATAGTCCTCAGAACAGTGTAATCATACAGTATGGCCTACAGTATTACCATCCCACTGATAAAATTATGCAATAGTCCTTAATATCTTCATATCTAAATAGTCTTTAATATCTTAATATCAAAATGAATGGGAGACGTGACTGTCAAATTCCATAAAACACAGAATATAAGGAAAGAACCACCACTTCTGAAAACAACTCAACAATAATAGATAACCTCACCCTGTATCAGGAGGGACTCAAACAGTAACTGAAGATTATCAGTAAATATGTAACATATACTTAAGGAACCATACCTTAGCCAAAGAAAACACAGAAAATGTAAATATGTCAATATCACAGATTAAATAGATGTTAAAGAGCCACCTTCCCTCCAATAAATAAATACACAAATAAGCAAAATCAGGACTAGTTAGCTTCAGAGGGACAATTCCAACAAACTTTTAAGGAATAATTTTGAGAATGATGGTTTCCAGCTTCATCCATGTCCCTGCAAAGGACATGAAATCATCCTTTTTTATGGGAGCATAGGGAATACAAAGATCTTATACTATCAAAACAATTCACCTTATAAACAGACCAAAGTAAAATAGTACATGATCATCTTCAAGGATATGTAAAAGGCATTTGGTAGAATACAACATTTATTTTTAAACAACCTTACTAAGGGATATTTTATATATTTTACACACACCAGCAAAATGACACAAAAGAAGACATATAATTTATGATAATAGCAAAAGGGCAAAATCCCCAGAAAATCTTAAGGAATATGCAAAATTTATTTATTTATTTATTTATTTGAGACGGAGTCTCGCTCTGTGGCCCAGGCTGGAGTGCAGTGGCCGGATCTCAGCTCACTGCAAGCTCCGCCTCCCGGGTTCACGCCATTCTCCTGCCTCAGCCTCCCGAGTAGCTGGGACTACAGGGGCCCACCACCTCGCCCGCCTAGTTTTTTGTATTTTTTTAGTAAAGACAGGGTTTCACCGTGTTAGCCAGGATGGTCTTGATCTCCTGACCTCGTGATCCGCCCGTCTCGGCCTCCCAAAGTGCTGGGATTACAGGCTTGAGCCACCGCGCCCGGCCGGAATATGCAAAATTTATATGACGAAAACTTTAAAATGTTACTAAGGCAAAATTTTAAAAGGTGATGACAATTATCTCAATTATATCTGTATATTTTAAGGCACTTCCAATTTAAACAAAAAAATACTTCCAGAATTTTAAAAAAATTGTTGGGGTTATTACATCAGTTGATTCTAAAGATCTCACGGTAAAATAATGTGAAAATAGTAAAGTATTTCTCAACAAAGAAAAGCCCTGAGAGGATGAGCTCTCCTGAATATTAAAAACACATCATAAAGCAATGTGGTAGATAGATGGGAAGGTCAATGGCATGAATTACTAAGATGGGAAATGAGTCAAGAGACATACATATGGAAATCAAGGCCATGGACCTGACTGGTAGAGGTCTGCACAGCAGAAGGTGAGCATCAGGCTGGCAAGTGAAACTTCATATGTATTTACAGGCACTCCCCACTGCTCACATTACCGCCTGAGGTCCGCCTCCTGTCAGATCATCTCGGGCATTGATTCTCATCGGAGCACGAACCCTACTGTGAACTGTGCATGCAAGAGACCTAGGTTGCGTGCTCCTTGTTAGAATCTAATGCCTGATGATCTGTCACTGTCTCTCATCCCCCTCAGATGGGACCATCTAGAGCAGGAAAACAAGGTCAGGGCTGCCATTGATTCTATATTATGGCGAGTTATATAATTATTTCATTATATATTACAACGTAGTAATAACAGAAATAAAGTGCACAATGAAGTAATACACTTGAGTTATCCCGAAACCACCCCCCACTCTGGCCTGGGGAAAAACTGTCTTCCACAAAACCGGTCCCTGGTGCCGAACAGGTTGGGGACCACTGAAGTATGTAATAAAGGTGGCATTTCAAATCAACAGGGAAAAGACACAAGGCCAGTAGTTTGAGAAAACTGAATAGCCATCTAATACGAACAAACAAAAAAAAAACATGACTACCTATCTCGCACCTTTTATCTCAATAAAGTCTAGATGAATGAGAGATCTACTGTGAAAAGCCGTAACAGCACCAGGACAGCATGGGTTGTGTTTACGATCTCAGAATGGGGAAGGCTTTGTATGAATAGTATAAAGCGAGAGTGCCAGATTCAACACACACACAAAAGTATGGCATTTTTAAATCAAAATCTTCACCATAAACATTTATGACAATCAAGGAATGGGGGAGGATGGAAAGTTCTACAATTCATAAACCCAATAGGCAAATTTTTTATACACAGAAAGAGTTTCTACAGTTGACAGAAAAAAGACAAATCGTAAACAAGAAAAAAAAAGATATGAACAGATGGCTCACAGAAAATGATATACGAATGGCTCTTAAGCATATGAAAAAAGGATCAACCACACTCAAATTAGAGTGACACAAATTACAACTACATGGGATAGTATTTTTCATCTATTAGAATGGTGAATATAAAAAAATCTGATAAACACATTGTAATATTGAGGCCATGGTGATGTGAATGAAGGACATTTTTCGGTAATATCTATAAATATTACAACTGCACATACACTTTAACCTAGCAGTCTTTCTTATCTACAGATATTCTTATACATATGCAAATGACCTATTTTTTTAGCATGGTTCCTTTTTTTTTCCTTTTTTTTTTTTTTTTTGAGATAGAGTCTCATTCTGTCGCCCAGGCTGGCGTGCAGTAGTGTGATCTCAGCTCACTACAGCCTCTGCCTTCTGAGTTCAAGAAATTCTCCTGCCTCAGCCTCCTGAGTAGCTGGGATTATAGGCATACACCACCATGTCCAGCTAATTTTTGTATTTTTAGTACAGATGGGGTTTCACCATGTTGACCAGGCTGGTCTTAAACCCCAGACCTCAGGTGATCTGCCCACCTTGGCCTCCCAAAGTGCTGAGATTACAGGCGTGAGCCACCACGCCCGGCTAGTATGGTTTCAAAGAGCAAAAGATGGAAAGAAAATAAAATACAGGACTGGTTAAGTATTAATATACCATTAACAAACATCATAAATATGCTAAAATTAAATCAATCGATATTAATATAATATTAATTCTATTTTGTGTGATGGAATGTAATATTAAACATTATATTCCATAATGGAATACTAATACTATGCAGCCACAAAAATGAATGAAGCAGCTCTATATGTGCTGATACAAAACAAACTTCAAAATTGATTCTAAATGTTAAAAAAAAAAAAAAAACAAAAAACAGTTGCAGGACAGTGCATATAGTATTTGCAGGTTTTAATGAATATTTACATAATTATTTAAATATAAGTAGATTATGTCTGGAAAGCTACACAAGAAACTGTTTAAAGTGGTTGTTTCTGGAGAAAGGATCTCTGGCTAGGCAGACAGGAGTGAATGGGAGGAAGACTTCTCACTGTAGATACTTCTGTGTCTTTAGAAATATCACTGCATTGCTTATTTGATTGTGATATCCAATATATACACATTATGATAACATATGTAATTGTGTGTATACATATCTCTGTCTCATTCGCCCATCAGCATTCTTATTCTTTCTCTGCACAAAGAATTTCGTTTCACTTAAAAAGAATTAAGGGGCCAGAGCAAACCGTGAATTTCCTCATATTAAATTAAGGAAAATATTGAAGCAAGCCTCCTTTCACGAATGTTTAGAATCTAAATAGAAAAGAATTCCAGAAGTCTCTTGCGTTCTTTCTTTTTGAACCACTTGACTAGACGTAGTGATCTTGATGTGCTACACGGCTGGAAATTTGCCCAGGAAACTTCTATGTGTTGTTTCCTTCAGGTTCAACTCCAAGGAAGTTCCACTGAGGGTCCAGTTTACATTCCAAACTTTACCTTTCCTGAGAACTGCTAGAACTATACTATCTAATTGAATGAACAAGATATAGAATATATGCGCGTAGAATATTTCAAGAACTATTTTAGGTAATGAGAGTGTTTCTGTGATTTCAGTGTCACTAATGTTTCTTTAAGCAAGAAGAAAATAGTATTTTTGTAGAAATACTGTCACATAGCTACGAACCTTTTAGAGGACAACGAGGCATAAAATTAATAATAGAAACCACTCTAACCTGAGAGCAGAAGACTAGTTCTAAATCTACAACCACCTGAAATGTTTGAGAAAGTTGCTCAATTTTCTAGGCCTTTGTTTCTGAATAGGTAATATTAAAGTATATAAAACTAGATGAGTTCTAACATTCTTTTCAGAGCTAAGATTTATGTGAATAAGTCAAATTTATTCTGAATTCAAATATTTTAAGTCAAAAATATTCAAAATCCAAGAAATTTTGTTTCATCATCATAATTAATAGCAGCAGTTAAATATCACAAGAAGTTATAAAATACAAACCCACCAATACTGTAATTAAATATTCACATATTATGTTAATAAATTTGACATTTCACTGTAGAATATATATTCCATCATATAATCTGAATTTTAAAAGTGTTCTGTTTTCAAACTTGGGAAAAATGTAATGGTAAGACAAATAAGTTACAAAATGACTTACAAATTCAGCTAATATTCAATTCTGGGCTAAACTTACTAAAGGCATCATTAATAACCATTTGCTAAAAATGTGCTAGAATACTGCACTAATTAGCGTATCAGTCTGATATTTTCATTACTATTTACAATGCAGATTATATTTGCTCTCCCCCCTTCTTATCTTTTCCTCCACAATCTCCAGGTTTGAGGGAAAACTCTGACATTTTTTCTTCCAAGTAATTTCTTCCCTGGCTGTCTGACTGCATCCCGAAAGCAGCTGTGCTAAGGGCTGGTCAGAGCCTCTCAAGGGATGAGATTAGTCCTGCTAGCTGAAAGGAAAAGGAGGTTTACCTGATACAGCCTTCATTTTCCCATTATTTTAAGTTGTGTCTGATCTCTTTTAATTCTTGTTTTTAATTATGCTATTCTATATGTACTTTTTTAGGATTCCTTTCTGAAAGGAGCCAGGCTACACATTACACATTCATAAAGTTATAAGGTAACAGTGAGCTTCTGCCATGCCCAGGCCTACATTGCTGGACAAACAGGCAGACCAACTGTCCACTGAGTTAGTGACAGTTCACCTATGCAATGGGTCCCCTGTTGTCTTGGGTTTGTGTTACAATTTCTACATTAACAAGGATGAAACTCTATTACAAAATCTACACACAGCTTAGACACTTTCACTGGCTATACAAAAACAGTTCCCCAGATCAGCACTGCCCAAGTTAAAACAAAACAGAAAAACAAAAGCTTTCCTTTTTTCTTTGTTTAGTTTCATTCACTCCATGCTGAATTAGGTATGCATCCTCAATGTACACTAAGGATGGAGTATCTACGGAAATGGGAAACCACTTCAGGCCTACTTTCAAGGAGTTTAAATTTTGAAAAGTAAGATGAGGCAAACCAGGATGAAACATAAGGCAGGATGCCCTAATTGCGCTTTAAAAATGGTACAAATAAAGAGCTAGGCATTTGGGAGAAGGTAGATGAAGGACAGTTGGCAAAGTTTGTCATGCATTGACCAATTCAAGCATGCCCGACACTGGAGCTTCACATCTGGCACCTCATTTAAACCACCGCATGTAACAGCAGTAGCCCCACCTAAAGATGACAAAACTAAGGCTCTGAAAGCCTCTGTCACTTATGTGCCCAACACTAAAGATGGACAGAGCTCCCCCCACAAGACCACTGTTTCTCCATGGAATAATGCCAAGCAAGACCAGCTTTATTATCAGGAAGATACAGCAATTAAATCTTCACTGCACTTTTATGTGTCCAAAATTCAACCAAGATAAAGTCAACATGGTCTTCGTATAAGCCCAGAAGGTAAGAAGGTGATGAAAATCATGGATAAAAAAGGAAAGTACTGAAAAAAATAGGTCGGCTGAGGGGCTTAACTCTAGAAGTAACAACATGAAGCTTGGCTCGAATTGCTGATTGTATTAACCTTACATAAACACTCTATTTTGATGAATAGGCTTCCAAATATATGACTTGCTTTTTCTCTGAGTATCATTTAATCCTCAACTTTATTAACAGAAGAGAGGAAGAGGGTGCAAAAAAAAATGGGCATGTTTGCTTTTTGATGCTTTGCTTAGGCTGATATGGAAATCATCTTGTGTCTTTGAGAACCCACCATGGGGAAAACATCTAGAAGGGAAGTGGAAGTGAGTCTGGATCAAGATGTTTTGACTCTGATAATCCAGAATAGATAATCCCTTTACAAATAGTGGGAGTGAAAGATATACGTACATGTTCAAAATTTTTTCTGTCCTGATAACCAAGAAGTAAAACAACATCTGGTCCCTCTTTAAAGGGGAGAGAAAAAGAGAGAAAGGAAGGAATGAATCTAGGACTTGGTTGAATTAAAGACATGAGAGGACAGTCTGTTCATGGTTCACAGAGAGATATGAGCACTCCTAACTCTGCCTTTGAAAGGGCAGAGCCATGCCGGAAGCACCACTAACAATGACAGATACATCAAAGTGTGAGTAATCAAGGTTCTCCCACTCAGGAAAGACAGAAAGAATAAGAACTCATAGATAACAGGAAAATGTTAAAAAGGCAATTAGTATCTTTGTCTTCAAGGGCAACCAAATAAGAGGGGGCAAATGGGCAAGGGGCTGTGAAAAGGTGGTAGGGTCTGAGTGACAGAAAGATAAGTAAGCTTTTAAAAGCTAGAGATACATGCTGATAAAGAATTTGTGTTTGTCTTTGTTATTTATTGCTCTAATTCTATTATCAATATGCTTGTATAGAGGTGTTAGTGAATCGGCTTATGAGCTATTTCCCTAAACAAAATGTGCGTGTATTGTTTCTCAATCTTGTTGGCACGCTGCAATCATTTGGAGAGTTTTTTTTTAACATCCTAAAGCCTGGGGTTCGTAGCCAGAAACTTGGACATCAGGATTCTGGAGATGTCCGGCTGATTCCTACTGTGCTATGGGAAAGCCAGGTGAACAGATGACACAACCTACTTCTGCTTTCTGTACCTAAACCGAGCCTCCACAGATGTTGCTGTCCTAAGAGCAGAGGTAGTTCCCAGAAAGGGTGTGGTTTGGATACCAGGCTAGTACCTGAGAAATAACCTAATTTGGGAAAGAAAATCTTAGCCAATCTGGAATCAAGCATTGCTAGGTTAGATTCTTACTCTGAACTCCTCAGTTAGTTTCTGATACAATCAGAGCAACAAGAATCTGACTTGGAATATGGAGCTTTGCATATTTTGAGTTGTCCATGATCACAGAAAATTTGTGGGGTTTTTTTTCCTCATGTAATCCTCATCACAACCTAGTGAGGCAGGTGCTGTTATGATTCCTAATCACATGCAGGCACTAAAGACCAGAGAGGTTAGGTAACTTGCCCAAGGACACAGAGTTAGTCAGTGGCAGAGCCAAGAACTAATCCAGTTTTGTGTGACACCGAAGTCCTGTCTTGAATCTACTGATTCTGCCTCATAGAACTGCATACAGGCAACATCAGTTGTTCATATGGGTATAGCTTGTAAAACAAACAAAAAAAAATGACTGACCCATTTCAGGTGCCTGGTCACCAGGCATTAAAAAGATTCTATAGCTCTGTACTAAAAGTAAGTGATCTCTGGCCAGGTCCCTAATATTTTCTCCAGAAAGAAGAGCACATGTCTTTAGTGCCACGTATCCTCCATCCAGCCCATGATGGGCATTGTCCTTTCCTGCTGGAATCCCAGCCTGGGTCTGGCTCTGCAGCGCAGAGCTGGGCCGCCACAGCTCTATCTGTGCCAACATACCTAGGCAGCAAACCGGAACCCCAGAACCACGTCCTCCCCACGTCCACCTCTTAATGGAAGCATTCACATGAAAGCCGAGCAGCCAGAAATAAAACAATAAGAGTCACCGCTGCCAAGATAAGCTCTGCAAATCCCTAAAATAAAGTAGCCAGATGAATAAAAATAAGCAGGGTAGGGTAGAAAAACAGTCAATGGAATCTGGTGTGCAGTCAGCACGATTGGAAGGACAGTGTTGTTTTTGTATGAAAAAGGAAAGTGGTGTCTCAGGAGGATCTGGACGAGATCCCCGCTCTCCAGCAACAACATCCTGAGTTATCAGCCACCACGGCCATCGAGCAGCCGTGATGAGAGCCATCAAGCAGCCGTGCCGACAGACCAGGACAGCTGGGAACCTCATTTGCAACATCTTGTTTTATGGTCCGAAGAGAAGATCTCATCTTGAAAGTCGAAATCCATACCAGTTCCACACAGGAAGACCAAATGACACCATAAACATGTTATCATGGAAATTTAATTTCAGAATCTTAGCACACATCATGATGTCTCAATAACTGGGTAAGAGGTGAATCTGTCACTTATTCATCTAAAGCCCTGGCCCACCACAAAAGTGCATGGAACCTGCTGTTTTCCCAGTACTGAGGGGGCTGCTCTGTTATCTCTACCCTCTTGCTGCTCTTCCTGGGACCACTGCCTTGGTGGAGATAGTCCTTGGGTAGAGGTAGGATCTAGGGTCATCTGCCCTCTTTGGACAATCCATCCCTATCTTCACCTAGGCAGGCAAGGGTCTCTCTAGAAGAATCTCAGCTACATCTTTCTATCCATCCTGAAATTCCTGTCTCAGCTCTGCAACATCCTCGGTGTCTGACCTTCACTTCCCACTCCTCTAGACACCCCACCCAGCCCCATGACTCAGCACCCATGGGGCACACATTCAGAACTGCCCTGCAGTAAGGGAGTGCTACCCAGCCAATAAAGCAGAATCCATGGGCTGACTCACCCCTGTCTCTGCAGACAAAACAACCCCACGCTTCCAGGGTTAAATGGGCAGAAATATTAAGCAGTTCCTTACAAGTTTTGAGTGAGTAAAGATCTCAGCCTGCATCTCTTAAGAGATCAACAAAGAAGTCGGGTCAAACAACAGAAATGTGATCAACAATTCTCCAATATGAACCATGAGGTCTTCCCTGATCACCTCCTTAAAACTTTTTTCGTAACCATCTTAACCTTCTTCCTCTGTTCTACATTTTCTTTTTATCTTAGCACATAAATAACCTTCTAACATAGCAATGCAATTGAGTCATGTAGATAGATGTGAATTTTCTCTTTTCTCCTCCTAGAATGGAAGCTCCATGAAGATTAGGATCTTTGTTCATTGTTGTACAGTAAAAGCTTAACAAATATTCATTGAATTGAATATTTATTACTAAAAGTAAGTGAGCTCTGACCAGGTCCCTAATATTTTCTCTAGAACAAAGAGCCCATGTCTTCAGTGTCATGTTTCCACCCAGCCCAAGATGGGCACTGTCCTTTCTTGCTGGAAACCCAGCCCGGTTCCAGGTCCTCAGGTCAGACAGCTTGAGTTCAAATTCTGGTCCCACCACTTAGCTGTATGAACTTGGAAGTAATTATTTAATTTCTCTATGCCTCAATCTCTGCATCTGTAATATGAGGATATTAATAGTACTGGCTCCGTTGAATTAGTGAAAGGATTGAATGGGATGATACATATAAAGCCCTTAGAGCAGTGCCTGCCACAGAGTGAAGCACTCTAAGAATAACCACTATCGTTATTATGATAGCTATTACTGGGTTCCATGAGACACAAATAAATAAATAATAGTTCTGTACAACAAGTGAAAAATCTGTAAGTTAGTTTGAAGGTTTCTCTTTCCACTAAATTAATGCTCAACTTACCTAACAGTTCTCTCTAGCTCCTTTCAATGATCAATGTATCTATATTCCCTCACTCATCACAGTGCCAGTTGTATGTGTTTGGTTCATTTGTACCTTGTAAACATTAGGAAGAAGAAGTGAAATGATGCATGCAAAGCAGTTAGCAGTGTCTGGAGTTCAGCAAACGACAGTTGAAAAATGAAATATAACTAGGACACCAGGCCTCCTCTGACACTCTCCGAGTACAGAAAGGGAGACACACAGCTCATGACTTAAATTCTAGAGAGAAGTGTGGGAATAAACATGAGTACAGATTACTGCAGGGACACGGTTCCCCAAGGGTGCAGAAGAGCCCAGAGAGCTTCCTGGCAAGTACAACACTGCTTGGGACTCCGCTCGGGACAGGGGTCCTGAGACCCTGGGCAGCGAACAGGGGTCTGTGGCGGACCATCTTCCTGGCTGAGCAGGCTAGCAGCAGTCATGCAGATAGCAGGAGAGGAAAGCAGGAGACTAGGGATTCTCTGGGGTGTGAGAAGGAGGGCAGAGGTCTCAGAAACTTTCCATTGTGAGGCTTTTGAGCTCAAATGGCCCTTCGCTAAATCACATGAGTATTTGAAGTGTAACAAATACCTTGTTGCCTGATTAAAGCTGAGCAGTTGGTAACAGTCTCTTACCAGCCAGTCCACAGATAGTCTCTGTGGTACCATAATTCGAAGAAAACTAGTTACTAGTTAAGGGATCCGACAACTGCTGCAAGGTGAGTAATCTGGGAAATGCAAAGAAAATGAATCCCAACGATGCTAAGGAACATTGACCTTCTGCATGCCCAAATTTACACTACCCTGGGATCAGAGAAGAGAGTGGACTTCTCTCTACAGGGAGACAGAAGAAAGGCAGAGAAGTAGGCTCCGTGGACTCTACGGCTGCTGCTTTGCTGGTATGTTATCATCATTTCAGGATTAGAATCAAGACTGAAACAAGGCACTGCTGTGAGCTGCTAATTACATAAATATTGAAACTCTCAACCATAAAAGAAATGTTCTTTGCTGGAAAAAACAAAGCCTTTTATATAAAAATGACCAAACCAGAAAGTTTTTTTCCAGGATTTTTATCTTTGCTGGAAGCTTTTGAAGTCAAATATACCGTGAAACAGTCTATTACACTTCAGTTAACAGTCTATTAATTCTGTTAATCCTCAATTTCTTAGATTTTCTTTTATTATATACTTCACAAATAACAAATAAAAATATAAGGAAAGCCAAAACTACCCACACACCTTGCAAAGGTAAAGAGGATCTAGAGGTTTTGTAGTATACGCAACACATTCACATATGTGATTGATTAGATCTCTCCTATTTAAAAAAGTCTTTTAGTGGCATATCAAACTCTTTTTCATTTTAATACAATGCGTAGTAAATAATCTTAGGCATGAGGCCATGTAAGATCTTCAGTTAGCAAAGATAAAATTATTGTCCCTCTAGGAGACTTGCTAATTTGGGATGGAAATGTATAAGTATATTTTTAAAGACTTCCAAGATAAAGAAATGAATCCTCCTTTTTACGTGAAGTAAATTATAGTTCCACTAAGCAAGATAACCACTACTCAGGTTTTTCAAATACTTGTGTTAAACATAAAGTAGAATGAAGGCAACAGGCATCATTTTGAAGTAGAAATCATGCAGAATTCAAAATTTATACCATATAGTATTAATTACATCAGTAACTGTTTAATTTCAAACGAGGTAAAAATTCAAAAGCTATTCAAAGGTTCCGTGCCAGTTTTAACATATTGCTGAAGCAGTCAAAGGAGGAATCATTGCCACAAGTTTTATCCAAAAAAAGTAACCCTCAAAGACATTGCCAGTGACATTTTTAAGTAAATATAATTCAGAAAATTCAAAGCTACTGTAATATAGTTAATGTCCCATAAGAAAATAAATTTTATATGAATCAATTTGCAAATCCAAAGTAATTTTCTTGTATGTAATACAAATACTATAGTTGTCATAAATATTTTATATGTATTAACGTGTCCATAGCAACCTAAATTACAATTTCATCTATATGTCCTTCTTAGAAACCAGATATCGTTTGGAGCAATGTTTAACTCAGCTTTGTTCTCTTTTGGATAAAATAAGAACTTGAAATTTCAAATGAAGCCTATAGTATAGGAGGCTGAAGTGGCCAATTACGCTTTTCTGTTTTGTGAAAGCCTCTTCTCTACAGTCATTCAAGGAATACTTGTTGTGTACCTACTATGCGCCAGCAATAGTTCTAAGCAGTGGGCGAACCCAGCGAACGCTGGCGAAGAACTCCTGCTCTCCAGAACTCACCCTCCAGTGGGGTGACACAAACACGAATGACAAGTAAAATGCATGGCATGTTACAGGGTGGTAAGTGCTAGAAAGAAAAATAAAGAAGAAAAAAGAACTAGGAAGTGCGGGAGAGGCGTGGCAACTTTAAACAGGGTGACCAGGGAAGAATTCGCAACCAAGATGACGTCTGAGTGCAGAGCTGATGGAAAGAAGAGAGGAAGGCACGGGATCCTTGAGGGCTGAGCCTCTCCCCAGGCGGACAGCGAGCAGAAAAGCCTTAAGGTAGCAGCAGGGTGGCATACTGCAGGGACACCAGGGAAGGCTGTGTGACTCCAGCGAGGGAACAAGGGTGAGGAAATCAGAAAGAGAGGCCAATGAGGTCATGGAGCAGGCAATCACACAGGGCTTTCGGCCATTATAAAAGTCTGCCATTTCCTGGCCATTGGACGGCTTGGAGCAGAGGGTGGCTCACATTTTCATAGGCTCTTCTCGCTAGATTTGTGTTTGGAATCTAGGGCAGACAGGGAGGCCAGGGAGGAGGTGACAACCCAAGCAATGTAAGAAGGCGGTTAGACCTGAGTGGCAGAGTGGAAGTGACGAGAAGTGGCCACATTCAGGTTGCATCTTTTGAAAGTAAAGCCAACCGTATTTGCTGATTGGATGGAGGTTTGAGAGAAAAAGAGTAGTCAATTAGGACTCCCAATTTTGGCCTCAGAAATTGGAAGAATGGAGTTGCCATCCTCAGATGTGGAAGCCTATAGCAGATATTGTGGGGCAGGTCAAGAGTCACTCTGGAGATGCAAATGTTGAGACACCTATTAGATATGCAGGTAAGGAAGCGTTCACAGCTGGAGCTCGGGGACAAATGTTGGGAACTGTAAGAGTATAAATGGCATGGCAAGAATACTCTAAAGTGGAGTGAGTGGAGATTAGAGAAGAGAGCCATGCACTCAGCCCTGGGACATCCCAACCTTTAGAGGCAAGAAGAGGAAGAAGACTAAGAGGGAGTGGTCTGTGAGGAAGGAGGAAAACACAGGCCAACAAGGTCCCTGGAAACCAAGTGAAGACAGTGTCTCAAGGAGGAGGGAGCGCTCCACTGTGCCTATGGCTGCTGCCGGGTCAAATCAGCCAAAGGTTGAGAAATGACTGTCAGATCCAGCAAGTGGAGGCCACGGGTGACCCTGAGAAAAGCAGTGGAGGGGGAATGTAGGAGCAAAAGCCTGATGAAGGTGGCTTCAGGAGAGAATGGAAGATTACCCAGAGTAATCAAATTCACAGAAATAGAAGGTATAAGGGTGGTTGCCAGGGGCTTGGAGGAGGGAAAAATGAGTTAAATGTTTAATGGGTACAGAATTTCAGTTTTGCAAGATGAAAACATTCCGCAGATCGGTGGCTCAATAATGTGAATGTAACTGACATGACCGAATTGCACACTTAAGAATGGTTGACATGGGCCGGGCACAGTGGCTCACGCCTGTAATCCCGGCACTTTGGGAGACTGAGGCGGTGGATCACTTGAGGTCAGGAGTTCAAGACCAGCCTGGCCAAAATGGTGAAACCCCGTCTCTACAAAAATACAAAAAAAATTAGCCAGGTGTGTGGCACATGCCTGTAATTCCAGCTACTCGCGAGGCTGAGGCAGAAGAATCACTTGAACCCAGGAGGCGGAGGTTACAGTGAGCCGAGATCGTGCCATTGCACTCCAGCCTGGGTGACAGAGCGAGACTTCATCTCAAAAAAAAAAAAAAAAGGTTGAGATGGTAAGTTGGATGTTGTATATATTTTACCAAAATTAAAAGCTTTAAAAACTTTGCAAAGAGAGACTGAAAAAAGAGGAATAAGTTATGAGTTTAGGCAAGTCAAGGTAAAAGAGAGCAGATAAATGGGATGGAAGCTGAAGAGAGGCATGGTATGAGGGGAAGAAATCAGCATGTTTGTATGCTGATGGGGAATAGCTTGGTGGACAGGGGGAAACTGACGATTCAGAAGAGAAAGGGACAACTGATGGAGTGATGTTCTTAAAAAGGTGGGAGGGGACTGGATCTTTCAAGTGGAGGGTGTGGCCTTCCCAGGCGCATCAACAATTCCTCCACAGCAAGGGAGACTAGCCAGCGAATGCAGACAACTGAGAAGCTGTGGTGGCAGGTACGCAGGGAAGCTCTTTCTGATTGCCTGAAAGCCCAGTTAGCTGAGAGGCAGGGATAGAGAAATGTTAAAGGTTTAAGTGCAGGAGAAAGTATGAAGTCGTGAACAGACTGTGCAAAAGTCTCTGCAGAAGAGAAAGGCAGTGTGAGTGCTGGGTGGCAGTAGAGCCCCCTTGAGTTAGTGGATATGAATTGAAAGTAAGGCCTCTGGGATGGCCACAGTGCATACAGACACCTCACTGAAATAAATATAATTCACTGGGTTCACTTGGTTGTGTTCAGCCTTGTTACCTTTGCCTATAAAAAACCCAATCTTTACGGAGAGAATAATAACTTTTTAAAACTACTGGTTTACATTCTGCAGCTCTGGTCCCAGAGCATGTATCTAACTGGTAAGGGTCAAGAGAAGTCACTACCTGTAAGCGTGCTCATCAGAAAGTCATAGAGGCTGAAGGGAGGCTCACACTGGCTACGTGGTACCTTCCCAACCCTTCCCACCCCGGGAAAAACCACCCACACGTTCGCTCACTCACTCAATCATTTATGGATGTTTGCTATAAATGAGACATACCATGCTAGATATTAGAGACAGACATGGATAAGACTCAATTCACAACCTCAAATAACTCAGACTCTGACAGGAGAGTGGGGAGACAGGTAAACAAGAGAAAATGTATGAAGAGTTAGATTTACATTTAGCAGAATAGTTAGATCTCAACTCTGCAAAGGTTGAGAAAGGCTTCAAAGAGGCATTGAGCTGTAAGCTGAGTCTCTGGATAAGTATTTGGAAGACTGCCAGGATGGAGTGGAAAATTCACTCCAGATTACCAGGCACAGCCTGGATGAGGAAGGGAGGAAGGGAAGAGCTCTTTGAGAACTGTGACTGGCATTATGGCTGAGGCACATGGGACTGATGGTCAGTAGGGATCCATGAAGCCAGCTCTAGAGGCCATGATTACAAAGATCCAGGTGAGAAATGAGGAAGGCCTGAAATAAGGTGAAGATGGGTGGCACAGAAAGGAGGAATGGCCAGGCAAGACATTTGTGAGGTAGAATTGGCAGAGCTTAGTGTTCCATTAAACACTGAAAGTGAGGAGAAAGGAAGAGCTGGCGGCATCTGGGGGTTTCTGATGTGGATGAATGACTGGAAACGTGCTAGTTGCTCAAAAGAAATGCAGGAAAAGAAACAGGTTTGGAGGTGATGATGGGAGAGGACTGTCACGATCAGTTTAGACTTTCATGCCTTGACTTAGGGGATCTATGGAGCAACCAAGTAGAGAGTATGTTGACCACTAGATTGTGGGTCTGGAGCCCCTGAGAAATGTCTTGGCTAAAATGCGGGCTTGGGAGATGCATATAAATAGTGACCACATGTGATGTCACCCTGGAAAAATGTGAAAAATGAGGAAAGAAAATGAGCTAGGAAAAGAACCTTCCAGCAGCTGCTACCATGAGGCCAATGCCTGTCTCTTCCCCTCACAACTTCATGAAATGTGAAGGCTTGGCTCTATGGGCCATGGGCTAGGGCAGGAAGTCCTAAACCAAAATGTAGTTTTATTTCCACTATAGCACTCTGCCCCAAGTGTTTATTACGCAATTCAATAATGACGACGGCATTCTGCCGATAGCCTGACCAACTGTGTATAATATAGGGACGGAATTTAATTGCTACATTATCACTCACTTTTTAGGAACCAACATGATCCATGCTTTAGAAATCAATATTCTTTTGTTATATTTAGGGTCACTATCAATTCTCAAAACAACAAAAATATTGGAGGCTAAACTACTATGCTGATTGAGAAGTTAGACTCCTTCCAGAAATAATTTCTTGGGCAATGTCTTTTCCTTAGCCCAAAAATATAAAACAAAGAGTGAACTGTCTACAAAGTGCCTGATTTTCCAGTTTTTAAAGTTCACATTTAGCTAGGGCAGCACCGATAAGAAAGACATTTTTTGTGATGGTGGCTGAATATAGTATATTCCATTGTGGAAACATGAATTTTAAGGCTAGAAATAGTTTATTCATTTCAGAGGATTTCTGCAGTCTTTTTTACAGATCTATTTGGAGCTTTCTGCTGAATTAAAAAGGAATGAAGTTATTCACAATGAAATAGAAACCATTTCATATTACTATTTACCAGAAACTACAACAGAAATAGTTTATCTAAACAATTTAAGGAAGTATATTTAACGGGTATATTATTTTCAAACATATCATTTCCAAAAGACTTAAATGTAGACAAAATGCTTATTCCCTTAAGACTGCTCTTTTTCCTCTCATTCTGATCACACAATTTACACATCTAGAATTCATGAATAACAACTATTGCTCACATTTTTTTTAAAACAAGGGTTTTCTCAAAAGCTCTGAAAAGAGATACTGTTTATGGAATATATTCAGAAGTCTACCCTCTTCAAGCCTCTTTCATTATGCTTTGAACTTGAAGAGTAAGTAGGTTTTCTCTTTTCATTATCAATTGCCTTGCAAACAATTTGAAATACAAATCTGTGAGAAAATCTCCTTTTCTCCCCTGAAGATCAAACTGTGTACTGGTCTCATGCTAAAGTGGACACAAAAATGATGAAAAAATTATCCGGTGTTACCAGTAAGAATTCTCGAGGTCTCCACTATGATTCAACGGGCAATAACTGTGACCACACAGGCATATATATGGGACAGAGATATGGCACCAGGCTCAAAAATGCTTCTTAACTAGCAAATGGGGGATTGCTGGTACCACAAATCCTCATGGCCACCAACTATTATTAAGCACTTATTTTGTCCTGTACACATCAAGTATTTCCTATGAATTAATTTTTTTTTTTTTTTTTTTTTTTGAGACAGATTCTCGCTCCGTCACCCAGGCTAGAGTACAGTGGCACAATCTTAGCTCACTGCAAGCTCCGCCTCCCAGATTCAAACAATTCTGCTGCCTCAGCCTCCTGAGTAGCTGGGACTACAGGCATGCACCACCATAGCCAGCTAATTTTTTGTATTTTAGTAGAGACAGGGTTTCACCATGTTGGCCAGGCCGGTCTCAAACTCCCGACCTCAAGTGATCCACCTGCCCTGGCCTCCCAAAGTGCTGGAATTACAAGTGTGAGCCACCACGCCCAGCCTGAATTTAGTCTTAATCTCATAACAACTTAATGGGAGTATTATTCCCACTTGCAGAAGAGGAAATGGAGACACAGAAAGCTAAAATAATTTGACCTCTAACATAGCTAAAAAGTGGACAAGTCGTGAATGTATTTCGTGCCACACTGATTTGTATATCCAAATTAAAATGGTTAAAATGATAAATCTTATGTATATTTTATCATGATAAAAAAATCACTAAAAATTATTATTTAAAAAGAATCAACAGCTAGATCCAAATATGACTCCCTATATCAAACTAAATTCCAGGTAGGTTAAGAATTTAACAGTTAAAAAAAATAAATAAAAATTACTAGAAAAAAAAGTAGAAAAGCTGAGATTCAAACTCAATACTGTAGCTTCAGAGTCCATGCTACGTACTAACGGTCTTCCACAAATTGCTATTTTATGGGTAAAAACTACCCAAAGTGCTATTTTATAGACCTGCCTCATTACCATCAAACTAAGTTTCTTAATAAGTCAATAGTGCTTCATGGCTTGCTGGGAAATATATAATGCATTGAGCATGTCTGGCTGCTGAACATGTGAGGGACAAGTTTGGAAGCCACCTAAAAAGCCTCAAAACTGCAACCAGTTGATTCGTTGTAAAGAGACAGTCACTCTCAACAAGCAATGAGACAGCACGGCAAGTGCACTGAGAACCTACTTTTGGAGCCTGTAGTTTGAGGGAAACGTCTGCTATGGAAAGGAGGCAGAAAATAATCACACTCGTGTTTTAAGAAACCACATGCATACAGCAGAGAACAAACAAAATTACAGTTTTCCAAAATACTTCAGAGTTGAAAGCTTGCAAAAAGCCTCAAGTCTTTACTGCAGATCTAAAATAGAGTTCAGACAGGAAGGGGTGGGGAGGGGGCAGATCCCAATCTTGAGGTCTCCAGACAAAAAGATTCCCAGATCTAGGGAGCACATATCTCCCTGAAGGCAGAACCAGAAGCAAGCCAGTGTGGGACTGCAAAAATCAAAGTGAAAACCAGATCTTCCCCAAAGCCTGCACTTACACAGCAAAGAGTTTGAAAATGCCTCACAAACAGGACTGCCCACCTTGTTTATTTTACTGTCTTTCATACATTAAGTTAATTGGTGTTTTCTCACCATTGTTCTGGATATCAGTTTAACTGCATTTTACAAAGGAAGGAAAGCCAAAATGTACCTCTCCCCATGCATTCAAATCCTCAAGGCTCAGTATAATTTCCATTTAACAAACACTGCAGTCTTTTCCCAGTCCCAGTGTCTTAAGCCACACAAAAGCTTGGCAGAGAGCTGAAAGAGAAACAGAACTGACTGCTTGGTACGGCTCTTATCAAATTGAGGAACTTCAAATAAAAGGTAAAGGTACCTCGGATTCTTAAATAACCAGTCAGGCTAAAATAAGAAGACATATATCTTTAGATGACCCTGATTTGTGAGAGCTTAAGTCCACCATTGCTATACCTAAATAATGAATATCACTCTTTGATTCTCTGAGTTTGCTGAGGAAGTAGTAATAATAAATAGTGATAACCTTCCATCATTTTGGGAGCTAAGATCACAAAGAGAATGCCCATTTTTATAACTTATAATCAACTGTCGCAGGAAGGAAGAGAAAAATATTCTGCCCCATCCATCTGCTGTTCCACCCACTGATCATGCCTCAGGGACCCAAATCCTAGATGAGCTCTGAGACTTTCCATATGGCCATTATCATCAATTTTCAATGAGCATCCATTGCGTGTGTGGCAAGAATATAGCAAAAAAGAAAAGTCAATCAGTTGCCCTGTGGTTCCAAGAATGAGGTCCATTGACATCAAAATTGTTAGACTCACAAGCCCTAAGGAATCACTCTGTAATTTTCCCTTGCCCAGAATTCTCCCTAAGCCTCATTTTCCTTCCCTGCCTTCAGCTTTCCATTTTCACTTACTTTAATCCTGTTCATTCTTTAAAGACCTTCTGGATTACTGCCCCACGGGAGACCCCTGCTTCAGTCAGCTACAAGAGATGTCTACCTTTTCTAACTCTGTCTGGAGGGTGGACCTGGTTTGGGCTCTTACTCATGTAGCCCGGATATTGTGGTTCATGTCCATTCAAGGTTATGGGCATGAAGGAAGCAAATCTATCAAGTTACTCGTAGGAAGTGACATGGGACATAATACCAACCTGCATTGCTGGCTCCTCATTTGTGTTCCTGCTCCTATTCTCCCCCATTTCCCAGTCTTTCTGACCCATTCCCATAGGCTCAGAAACACAGAGTTTCCCCAGCAACAGAACCACAGAGCCCTCCACAAAGTCTGGAGTTCCACTGAGCACCCATCCCATGGGCCCTGAGGATGCTGGGGCTTGGTGAAGACAGAATCAAAGCCTGAGTTACAAGGGGCTCCAGCCAATGGCTCATTGGCAGTGTTAACCAGCTGCTCTGCATCATTTTCAAGCCTTTCATGGACTATGCAATTAGAGGTATTCATTGTGCTTATTTTATTTTTGATTGGCACACAAGAACATATAAAGTGTATTTCCATCAGACTACTATGGAAAAGCTAAAAATAAAAATAACAGGTGAGATTTAAAAACAAAAAACAGAAATGGACTACGAACCCTGAGAAGACAATCAGTGTTCTTTGGTACTGTTTATTAACTGCAGAAAGGTGTCTTTTTCCCCCAGAGAGGCCTCTGTGCTGGTTTTATCAGTTTACTACTCTGCTCACTGATTTTGCCCCTAGGAAGCCCTGGAACTTTGCCCTTGGGGTTTTCAAATGTTTTCTATAGCTTGCTAGGAACATGGCATTAAAGTTCTTGGGAGAGGCCCTCTGAGATACCTTTATTTAATTTGTGGAGTTCAGGGAGACTTGGTAGACCACTGTCAAATTAAGGATGAACAATATATTAAAAATAATGTTAAAACTTACTATATGGATAAACCAATGGGTACATTCCATGATGTTTAGCAGCCGTAGTAGGGCTGGATGTTTTCTGTTCAGCTACAAGACATGTTTCTATACTGTGAATTTGACCGGTCATAGCGGATTGATGATGCCATAACTCGGGAGTTGGTTCATCCACGATTTGTCCCCACACATTACTGTTTTATATCTCCAAGTAACAGAAGCTGGATGCAAAATTCATAGTGAAGCTGAACAGAGCACCCCACACTGCACCAGAGTCCACTCTAACTGTTCCTGTCATGGTCTGAGCCTGCTGGGCCTTGTGTCTTTTTTTTTTTTTTTTTTTTTTTTGAGACAGGGTCTCGCTCTGTCGCCCAGGCTGGAGTGCAGTGGCATGATCTCGGCTCACTGCAACCTCCGCCTCCCAGGTTCAAGTGATTCTCCTGCCTCAGCCTCCTGAGTACATGAGACTACAGGTGTGCACCACCACACCACGCCTGGCTAATTTTTTTGTACTTTTAGTAGAGACAGGATTTCACCATATTTGCCAGGCTGAATAGACTGTTAAGGGTCAGGTCTCGAACTCCTGACCTTGTGGTCTGCCCACCTCAGCCTCCCAAAACGCTGGGATTACAGGCGTGAACCACGGCGCCCAGCTGGCCTTGTGTCTTAGATGTACCTTGTGCATGATTCTCTTTGCATGATCTCATGCAAAGGTCTTGGTTTGTTTTGTTCTTGTCTCCCAATACTCACCAGCCTCATATTCTTCCTTACATCCCCTTCCATCAAGCAGCCCCACATATTTTCATGAGTTAAAGTCATACTTACTGAAGTGTATCTGTATACAGTAGGAATGTGGTATGTCTTCTGAACTGTGCTCCTGTTTTATGATGGTTTTCACTGTTTTTGTTAGCTCTGTGCTTGCAAAGTAGCATCGATTTACAGTGGTTGGTCCCAACTTAATATTTCCCATAAGCCAGACTGCCCCAAAACAATTTTTCCCATTAGCCAGATTATTCTGAATGTTTGATTTTGTAGAACATGAGGTTTCCAGGAATATGTATATTGAATTATAGCAGAGACACCTGTAATGGTAATACAGGTCATGAAAACTGAGAAAAAGTAGAAAATAATGTGGATGACTCAGAGGAATTACATGGATCCAAAAGTATAAATAAAAAGAAACGCTTAAAAGAAGGAAGTCTATTCAGCCCTTCAAACTACGCCATTGTTTTAAGTGACCAACAACCAAGAACCGTATCTAGGCAGGCACAGTGTTGCCAGACTCCAGTGGGAAAAGGACCCTGAACCCAGCATCCTTGTTGATCTTTGCCATACGTGTGTGTGCACGCACGCACTAAGGTAGCTGGACCAGGGCTGAGAGGGAGGAAGAAGAGGAGGGAAAGAGCAGGAAAACAGTAGGGCAGGCAGTGACATAATGATACAACAGAGCACTGGACAACGTCCCCAACTCTGCCTCTAGTGAGTTTGCATAATTCATTTAACTTCTCTATGCCTCATTTTTTTATCCGTCAAATTAAAATCTGGCCATATTTAAAACTCTATGATACTCTAAGCCAAAGGTTAGAAACAGAACCATTCTTTTGTACTTAGTTCCCAGGAAAATGGGTAATTTAGCTTGTATCACTTTTACATTTACAAATACCAGCATACATAGAATCACACAGATGCTTAAGCCCCAAATGTTATTTACCAAAGTGTGGGCTTAATAACGTTTGGGGCTTAAGCATTATGTGATTACATGTCTATCAAATTTTGTGTATATACATATACCCTAAAACACTGGTCAACTATCTTTCCAATTGGTCTACAAAACCAGTAAGATTATTCCTAGTACATCTATGAGTAAATGACAGGACCAAAATGCAAACTTGAGTACAGCAAATTCCAAATTTCTTTCCATTTCACTATGCTGTCTAAATAAAAGATGTAGGAGACATTTGAAAACACCCAACCATTCCTCAAACATTAATTTGAGGACTACTCGTAAAGAAATTAAAGGAAATTAACACTACCTGGTGTTCATCTCATTTATAATAAAACAGGAAGTCAGGATATTATGAAACTTTTCATTTTGCTGTTTTTTAAAAAAATCTTGCATAAACCTATTGATAAGGATGGTTAGTGAAAGAAAACAAAGAAAATATCAATGGTTATGTATTTGATATATCACCGTATGTCCTCCTTCCTGTCTGGTCCTTAATTTAAAAGTAGAAAAGCAACAAAATTTCAGCAAAAATTGTATTATGCTACCGATGGTCATTAGTAGTGTAATACAACCAAAGGACTTGCTTTGGAAACAGCCATTACCACCCACCTTTGCACAAGAAAAATGCTAAAACTGATCTGATGAAAATCAAGTCTAACATTACATATTTTGCATATGTTATTACCAAGATTCCCAGGCTTAAAATCTAATTAAAAAGAAACATAAAAACATAAAGGAAGTGATTTCACACCACAACTCCTTATATAACACAGAATACTGCTGAATTAAGACCCATACATTAAGTACAATGGAAGATACAAAAATACCATAGTCTGAGTGGCTTAAACAACAACATCTGGCTGTGTACGATGGCTCACACCTGTAATCCCAGCACTTCGGGAGGCCCAAGGTGGGCGGTCACTTGATTCCAGGAGTTTGAAACCAACCTGGGCAACATGGGGAGACCCCCTCTCTACAAAAAATACAAAAATAAGCTGAGTGTGGTGGCGCAGACCTGTGGTCCCAGCTACTTGGGAGGTTGAGGTGGGGGAATCACCTGAGCCCAGGAGGCAGAGGTTGCAGTTACCTGAGATCAGGACACTTTGCTCCAGCCCAGGCAACAGAGAGAGACCCTATCTCAAAACAAACAAACAAACAAAAGAGATCCCCCCCCCCCAAAAAAAAAAAAAACCCCACACATTTATTTCTCATAGTTCTGGAGGCTGAGGAGTGCAGGCTCAAGGAACAAGCAGATTCTGTGTCTGGTAAGGACCCCACTTTCTGTTTCACAGATGTTTTCTCACTGTGCCCTCACATGGTAGAAGGGGAAAGGAGCTCTCTGGGGTCTCCTTTATAAAGACATCCCATTCATGTGGGCTCCACCCTCATGACCTAATCACCTCCCAAAGGCCTCATCCCCTAATACCATCGCCGTGGGGGCCAGGATTTCAACATATGAATTGGGGTAGGGGGACACAAACAGTCTATAGTATTGTTCTAAGCCACTGTTTTGGGGTGACCTGTTCCACGGCAACAGATAGGTGGAGTACAGAAGTATGCAGAAGATATTAGAAGAGTATGGAAAAGAGCACTGCCAACACGGACCGAGGGAGTTGGGAAAGAAGTAAACACTTAAGCTACCCCTCAACGTGCCAACAGGGCGCCACTAGGCACTTGGGCAAGAGAGGGGGTTAAGAATCCAAACAGATAAAATGGCACAGCTGTAAATGTACATAGGCAGGTATGGTTAACACTCAGCCTAGGGTAGGGATAATGGCGGAAGTAGGCTGAATAGACTGTTAAGGGTCTCTGTAAATAGAACCCGGAGGCTGTAGGCTACTGAGGGTTTTTAAGTAAGAAAGTTAATAGGAATAATCTCAATGGAAGGAAGATTACTGATTACAGTGAATCTGCCTAATACAAAATTTCACTCCACAAGTAAAGTTATTGTAACAAGGGCTAAAATGTATTTTGAAAAAGTAGCTAACATATTTGGAGTTGGTGGATTAAGCTCACAATATAGAGATTTTCTCAAGGTGTTCAATATGGCTTTTCTTTTTGCTTCATCCTTACTAAAGTAGATTGTGTTACCAGTATAAACAGCTGAATTCTAACTGTGCAAGGAGTCTCCCCTATCCCACCTGCCCAGTCTTCCCCTCATCTCAGGACATTTTTTTTTTTTTTGAGATGGAGTCTCGCTCTGTCGCCCAGGCTGGAGTGCAGTGGCCGGATCTCGGCTCACTGCAAGCTCCGCCTCCCGGGTTCACGCCATTCTCCTGCCTCAGCCTCCAGAGTAGCTGGGACTACAGGCGCCCACCACCGCGCCCGGCTAGTTTTTTTGTATTTTTTAGTAGAGACGGGGTTTCACCGGGTTAGCCAGGATGGTCTCGATCTCCTAACCTCGTGATCCGCCCGCCTCGGCCTCCCAAAGTGCTGGGATTACAGGCTTGAGCCACCGCGCCCGGCCTCAGGACATTTTTAAAACAAAAATCCTCCATGCTTCACTGATAGCCTGTAAGACTTTTCAACTCTGTGGATCCCCTAAAATTCTCAGCAAGCTCAAACCACCATTTTAAGAGGCATTCATGTTCTCTCACCAATAAAAAATGAAAGAGCATTCCCTGAAAATGGAATGCAATAGCCCAGTCTTAATGAGTAGGGATGGGTTAGGAAATAAGAGAAACTGAGGACTGCCAAAGTGCTGCCATTCTGAAACGAAGTTAAGTGGGCCCTGGCCGATTCCCAAAGTGCTTTCCTTAATAAGGCATGGAACACTTCCCTACTCAGATCCACATCAGTCAAATCAAACACCAGAGAACAAAACAAACGAAGGAAGCTTTTATAATGGAGTGTTCTATTTTGTCCACAAACTTTATAATCTAATATAAATTCAGTCTTGCAGAAAATTTATTGCAACTTTAAAACAGAGCCTGGATGCAGTGGCTCACACCTGTAATCCCAGGACTTTGGGAGGCTGAGGCAGGAGGATCACTTAAGGCCAGGAGTTCAAGACCAGCCTGGGAAATATATAGAGACCTCATCTCTACAAAAAATAGAAAGATTGGCTGGGTGTGGTGGCATGTGCCTATACTTCTAGCTGCTCAGGAGGCTGAGGCAGGAGGATCAATTAAGCCCAGGTGCAGTGAGCTATAACTGCACCATTGTACTCCAGCCTAGGTGACAGAGTGAGACTCTGTCTCTAACAATAAATAATAAAAAACAGAGATAGGGTACACAAATTCTTTGAGTCAAGAAAAGAGAGTGAGGCAGCAGTGGTGGAACAAATGATCAGATTGGCACAATTCCTAAGGAAAGGTGACAGATTTAAACATATCCCTAGAAGAAGAGGTTGACTCTGAACAAACAAAAAAAGCACCAAAAAGCGACCCTCCAAGGATGAGTAGACTTTATAAAGGAAGCTAGAGACTGGCCACTTTGCCTTACTGGTACTAAAAATCTAACATCTTATAGACGTTTTATTTAAGACTCTTAAATTAATCATATTTGTGGCTTTCCTTATCCTGCAAAATATTACTTTCTCCCCATTACAATCCTTTTATTAAATATTTGTCTTTCCCCACCACTACCATCTCTATGCCAAAGTCCCTACTCAGTCTACACATTCTAATAACCACAAGCATTATCTTTCACCAAGATTGTGCATTATTATTATCATTAAATAAAAAATTGCTCCCAAGATGAGGCAGGATTGCACTAAACACACCAGATGATAGGTCCCCAGCTCATATGGAAGCTACAGCCCATCACCAGCTGCTCTCAGTGGAAGGATAATGTAAAGCTCAGCCTGAAACCACTTGCCCAATTATAGTGCATGCAAATGACAGACTGGCATCTTTTAACTACACTAAAAGCTTCCAGCCCAGCTTACTCTGGGACATGTGCCAGTGGGATGAGCTATTACACTGCGGGTCTCTCCCCAAATGCTATTTTCCCAAAAGGCTTCAGCTCACTAAGCTCTGAGCAGTACGACGCAACAGCAAAGCTGCCCTACTGAAATTACTAATTTCAAACTCTTTAAAGAAGCTGAAGCAAAAAGGTAAAATGTTCTAAATGGAAAAGCCAGCTTTATCACAGTGCTCCTAACTGTTGCTGGAAAATCCTGAGGGCTGTCGGGTTGTTTGAATTAGCAAGTATATTTTCTTAGCTTTAATTCTTAGTAAAAATTATTTTCAATACATAAACTAGCCCCCAAAAATAGAAGTTCTTTTTTCCTGTCACAGGTTCTCAGTTCCTTAGCAGGTCCCCTTGAATTTATTTAAAAAGCAGCATTATTTGAGTGGTGTTAGTTGTACTAAAATAGTGGTACTAGTTTAGGACTGAACTTTCATGGAAGCAGAAAAGAGTGAGGAAGCTTTACTGACACTGGAAATACAAACCACTTGCAAGGGTTCTGCAAGTTAACGCCTGCTTCTAGAGACACTGTCAGGATTTGCACTGATTTTTAATGAGCTTCTACAGGCAATACACTTGCAGATGCTAGCCTGTTAGGAAAGATGCAAATTACACCTACCCAAGCTGAAGTGAATTAAAATCTATTTAATAGTGGAAACTGAACAACGATAGATTGTGTCTTATTTCCTTTGCAGGGTTCCAGTGTCACTAAGTTAATGGTATACTCTATTAACCAGGCAGGTGGTTGGCCAACTGGAATTCAACACAGAATATACAGGATACCTTGCCTCGGGGGGAAAAAAAAACCATAGAAATTAGTGGGCTTATTTGGATAAGTGCTTTATTATACAAATGTATTATCACAAGGCTTCTTTAAATAGCAGTTCCTCTTGGCACATTCCATTTATTTCAGTCTATTCGAGACTGATTTACACACAATCTTACATAAACATTTCTATTACATAAGGAAGAATAATGTAATATTTGTTTTATGTTTGGAGTCCAGTGTCTGGAACACAGACATAATAAGCCTGTGTCTTATCCATCTTTTAAATCCCTAGCATTTAAGAGTACAGAGAAAGGACTAGATAAACGTCTGCAGGATTAAGAGATGAAAGCAAACGTCTCAAAACAACACCTCCTCCCACTTGATGACTATTCTTTTTTGTTATAATATAATATACAAAAAATAACAACTGTCTTAAAAATTATTTTGGCTGATTACAATGAAGCTACTAACTCTCTTATTATACTGCGCTTTATATAATTGTATAATATCCAGGGTATTACAAAGTGAAATTTACTCAGTTGCAAACGCTGTGAAAGTCTGGTGTAAGATTCTCTTTTAAGAAATCTAGTTAGAGCAATGGGAAACAAGCAATGCAGAACCCCTTCCTGACTCACCTAGACTTTATCAAAGCTTTCCAACTAATGCCTTTCCCCAATCTCTCCCCTTTTCTAAGGCCACTACAATTAACTCCTTAAGATACAAATGGAAGCCTGTCACTCTCCTGCTCAATAACCTTTTATTGTTTCCTGCTGTCCCAGACTGAAATCTCAACTTGATTATATAGCGTTCAAGCACCCTGCACTCAGAACTGAGCTCTAGCAAGTCAGCTGTATTTCCACTCCTTTGACAAATGTGCATGGCATTTCCTACCAGACTCTAGGGTTAAGGCGCCATTCCTGCCCTTAGGCCACTCACAGCTAAGTGGGAAAGATGGATGTATGAACAGACGCAGAAAATACACTGTGGTACCTGCAACACACCTTCCACATGCTGGCAAAAGGCATTTTGCAGGCAGAGAAACATCTGATTCACTGTATTGACATGATACTGGCAGAACCCATGTTAGAGAGCGAGAGAAATATGAAAGTATCGAAAAATGTGCTCATACACATCCCTACTTTGGGACCCCAAACATCTTGGTTCCAAGGCATAAAACATGAAAAGTAGGGTCTTCTGGGAGGAGGTCAGGTGTGAGCAAGGAAAAGGACTAAGGCCCAGTCCCTATTCTAAGAGCCAACGATGACACCCAAAACAATAGCTTAAACGCAGTCAGACCCACTGAATTAGATTACATCTCTTACATAACCCAAGGAAGGTAATAATATGTCCCCCAAAACATTTCAGCATGTGATATAAAGGAGTTAATTATCTGTAGTCAATGATTTACTCAATGTCTCTGTAAAATGAGAAAAGCTCTGTTAACTTAGTACAGTCATACCAAAATTCAAATTAAATGCGAAGCATGGGAATGTCCTACTGGAAAAGCAAAATTGTCCACATATAGTTTGGCCAATAGCAAGTCCCCATGGACTTCAGTTATAGAACTCAACATTGCTTCAGAAAAATGTGGCAGATCATAGCCAGGGCCCTTCTGAACTGCATGGCTCCCGTTCTGATTACTGACCTAAACAAAAGTTTTGCAATGATTAAAACACACTCTCCCTTGAACCCCACACCTGTTTCTAGTGGAGAATACTACAGCCTTTCATTTTACTTTATACTTTTCATTTTTTTGGTGAATAATTGAACATAAATGCACACACCGTGGAACAGTGGACATAGCATGTCCTCATTAGCATAAAAACAGGAAGAAAATAATATGCTTTTTTTTTTCTGAGACAGGGTCTCACTGTCACCTAGGCTGGAGTTCAGCGGCACAATCTCAGCTGACTACTACTACCCTCCAGCTCCTGGGCTCCAGTGATCCTCCCACCTCAGCCTCACAAGTAGCTGGGGCTACAGAATAACATGCTTTTGTATTTGTAGTACGCAGAAGGATATGCAAGAAACTGGTAACGCTGGTTGCCTGGGGAGACGTGAACTGGGTAGCTGGCGACAGGCCTGGGAAGCAGTTTGGACTCTATACCTTTTCATACTTGCCAAATTTGGAAACATGTAAATGTATTACTGAGTCCAAATATTTTAACAATCAATTACAGATACTAGAATTACATTATCTCCATTCATAATTTAAATTAGTGCTGAACCAAAAGGAAATTAAATGTACCCTTTCCACTGAGCATATATTTGATCCAAATATTGAAAGAAATAAAATGTAAAATGCAATTCTACATTTTGGGAAATGAGTTACTGGTAGTAATACAAGGACTGAGAAGGTGGGTATAGAATTGAGGACATGCTTCAACATAAGGAGTTATTTTAGCTAAAATTCTAAACACATGAAATCTACCCGGCTCACAATTTACTCCATCTTCCAAAAAACAACAAAGAAACAGTAGTAATCAAAGTAATGCAAGTCCAACAGCCCCTTCAACCAAGTGTTCACCTTCCCTTCTGATTTCAAACACAGAGCTTCATACATGATTTCTTTCTAAGCATATGATTACCCTGACAATGATTTCTGTAATGAAGTATATTCTCTTTATAAACTGCTACCATCTCTCTTTGCCTCTGTCCTGCATTCTGGCCCTCATTTTGAGACTATTTTACTGAATAATTCACTCCTTCATGGATTTCGTGAAAATTCTTCATCACTGCTTTAAACCTACCTTCTTCAACTAACAGAAATCAGAAGAAAAATTTTTAAATAAGAACATTAGGCCAGGTGTGGTGCCTCACACCTGTAGTCCCAGCACTTTGGGAGGCCAAGGCGGGTGGATCACTTGAGGCCAAGAGTTCGAGACCAGCCTGGCCAACATGGTGAAACCCCATCTCTACTAAAAACACAAAAATTAGCCAGGCGTAGTGGTGGGTACCTGTAGTCCCAGTTACTCAGGGAGGCTGAAGCACGAGAATCACTTGAACCCATGAGGCAGAGGTTGCAGTGAGCTGAGATCGTGCCACTGCACTCCAGCCTGGGTGACAGAGCAAGACTCTGTCTCAAAAACCAAAAAAAAAAAAAAGAAAAGAAAAGAAAAAGGAACTTTAGATATAAAGTTAGTCTGAAGTTCCCAAGAATCTGACAGGATTTTTCTAAAAATATTTGTAAACGGTGGCACCATTGCTATAAAAGTTATTTCAACCTAAGAGGAATTCCCCTCCACTGCTTTCCCATAACAAACCCACATGGGGAAAACACAACTGAAGAAAGACAGAGCAGTAGCAAGGTTCCAAGTGACTACTAATAGAATTCAACTCCGAACCTCCAGGAGCAAAACTCAAAAAGAAAATCCAAGTAGTGAGAAAAACAGCTACAAAAATAAAATCTCTACAAGTTCCTCCAAGTACACTAAGTTTTGTAGTGATGGAAGTTGCTCTGTTTTATCTTTAACTTAGGCCTTAAAGAAATGCCCATTGACAGCCTTCATTGGAGGAATACACTGTAATGTAACATCCAATTCTCAACGTCATTTTCAAGGTAATGCAGAAGAATTCTATAAATGAAGAAGGTTCTGTATTTATAAAGTTTTTTGCAGCCACTATTGAGGGAAAAATACCAATGCAAAATTCAGTGCAAGACAGCACAGAAGACAAATTTTTCTACACACCAGGGTTAACTTAAAATTAAAGTAGCTATACTTTCATAAACAGTTATGCCTCACACAACAAAGTCTCCACTAATGATGGACCACGTATGCAGTATGAAGCTGCCCTATACAGGTGTACCAGTTTTACTTTTTATGCCTTAGTTTTACTGTACCTTTTCTATGTCTAGATATGCTTACATACACAAATACCATTTTTGTCAGGTAATGGGTACTGTCAGGTTAGGAGGAGAGGAAAATTGCCTACAGTATGCAGTATGGTAACATGCTGTGTGGGTTGGTAGACCAGGAGCAATAGGTTACAGCATACACCCTAGGTGCGCAGTAGGCCACGCCATCTAGGTTTATGTAAGTCGCTGGATGATGTTCACACAACAATGCAATGGCCTAAGGATGCATTTCTCAGAATGTATCCCTGTCATTAAGTGACACGTAACTGTATAACTTGTAGAACACACTAAGGGTATCGTTATCAGAGTATACAGCTTATTGAAGATAGGGGCTGTATCTTACTTATCTCACTGTCCTAATATCTAGTAATACCTGATGCTCAGCAAATTCTCAAAAATATTTATTGAATGAATGAACAAATGAACAAAAGCAAAATGAGGAAATGGCACCCTATGATGAGAAAAAAAAAAAATCTTTTGGGGCCTATCCTGAATGAGAGCTTTTACTGTCCTTCAGGAACATTCTTAAAAATTCTGAGAAGAGTTTTCTCATTCTCTAAGAAGACTCTGAGTAAATATGTTTGAGTCAGATCACTTCACTGCTACACAGAGACTGGATCTGTATCTTTCAAAGACAAGGGTTAGGCAAGGACCAATGACATCCAAATTCCTCTAGCGAAGAAAGTGATGAGGCCTTCAAGGGACCTGCAGTTGAGATGAGCCCCTGCGAGAACCTTGTTCACGGTTACAAGGCAGGGGCCCGGTATCTTAGCCTTCCTGGGGGAGCAAATAGGAATGTGCAGCTCACATGACCCTTGATGATCTCCTGCTTCAGATATTCAGGCACCAATTTAAAAAACACTGTTGGAAGGGACCACACAGATGTGCCGATATCCTTATTTTACAAAAGGAAAAGGAGAGATTTAGACAAATGAAGTGACTTGCCCACACAGCGAGTCAGTAACTGGTCCAGGATGACAACCAAGTTTTCCTGGCCCCTGATCCACAGTTGTGTCTAACTCACACTCCTCCGCTCCTCTGCCTGAAATGAAGGGCTGACTCCAGGGCTATTCCCATCCAAAGCATCCAAGTATAAACAACCAAAATCACATCTTCAGACCTGACACAGGCTGTCTGACAGTTTTGAGCACTGTCTTATGCCATCTCTAAAAGGCACATAGAGAAAAATGCTTCAGATCAGTTGCCTTCATGCAGAAATAAGACATTCATTCTGGGGTGTGTTTTACCAATGATCGTTTACTCCTGTTTTTTTTAACACAATACTATTTAAAGTTCTCTGGGAAGAATTTGGAAGTAAGTGACTCAAGACATTACACTTTCATTTTCAGAAACTCTAAATAATAAACATCAGCCTCCACTGCCACCAGGAACTTGTATCTCACTGTGCTGTCAGGCTTATGATCAAGGACTGGGTTGGGGGTGCTGTCAGGTTAAGGGGAGAGGAAAAGTCATCTGTCAGACGAAGGTTCTGTTTAAGCTTATTTTGATAGCAAATAAATTATTTTTATGGCGCCGTAGCATAAAAGTCTAGTTGACGGGGCGCTGTTTCTGGTTTTTGCCATTTACTTTCAAGTTTTATTTTAGAAGTTGGTCTTGTGCCCAGGGAAACTCATCTGGGAAGAGAAAGTACTGACTTCAGGGCACAGGTCTTGTATTGTTCCAATTCACTAAATAAAGCCATTTTTCTTATCTGCGAAACTTAAACCCACTCCAGGATATTTTTCTTTTCCCAGTACACAGTTCAGCTGCCAAATGCCTTACTGCATCATAATTCTAAGTCCCGTGTTTACATTTCTAAGAAACAATGTTTAATTACTCTACAAGCAAAATATAAGGGAGCTACTCAAATTGTTAACAAATCATAACCACAAGAGCTGCCTGGTACAGGGGTACAAACAGAGAGGAAAGGCAGTAAAGGGACAAGGGCCTACACGACATCTGGTGGCTTCTCTTCCCCAACACTCAAAGCATACTGCTTCCTGGGAAATCTTTCCATCAAACTATTCATAATGATAACTCATTTTTAAGACCATCCACACAGAGTAGCACAGTTGGGCACATCTGTACATGTCAGAAATATGGGGAGATAATACAACTGAACAATATCCAATCTTGGGGACAAAAACATTATGAAAACACTTGTGCTGAAACCCCTTTTTAGTCTTGGGAAACAAGACGAAAGCAGGTCCCAATGCAGATCCATCATGAATATCTTGATGAGGGAATAGAAGGGAGCTTGAAGCTGGGTTTCAAAAAAGCAAAAATTGCTAGAGTTGCATCTTATGCCACTTAACCACGTGATATGGTTTGGAGGTTTTTTCCCCCTCCAAAGCTCATGTTGAAATGTGACCTCCAATGTTGGAGGTGAGGCCTAGTGGGAGGCGTTTGGGTCACTGGACGGATCCCTCACGAATGGCTTGGTGCTGTCCTTGCCATAGCAAGTGAGTTCCTACTCTATGAGTTCACATAAGAGCTGGTTGGTTAAAAGAGCATGCCCCCTCCTCCCTTGCTCTCTCTTGCTCCCTCTTTCGCCATGTGTCTTGTCTGCTCCCCCTTAGCCTTCTGCCTTGATTACAAGGTTCCTGAGGCCTCACAAGCAGCAGAACAGATGCTGGTGCCATGCTTGTACAGCCTGCAGAACCATGAGCCAATAAAACCTCTTTTCTTTATAAACTACCCAGTCTCCAGTATCCCTTTATTGCAACACAGAACAGACTAACACGTGACGAAATAAACGTTTTTAAGAATAAGACTAAATTGTCAGCAGTAATAACTCAGATTCATTGTTACCTACCTAATTAATTCATCAGTGAGGACAAAGACCCAGTGATAGCCCTGAAAAAGAAGAGCATCTTCCTAACAAAATGTATAAATAAGGTAGGGTGGCCATGGAATGAGCTCAGAGTCCCAGCTGCCAAAATGTCAGATAGTAATTCTGAAATGGTTTTCTACATTATAATACAATTCCAACAGGATTTTCTGAGTCACTGCCTCTTCTCATGGGACAAAATGTTTTGATACTGCACCATGATATACAATAGAGTAAGTCCTTCTTACGTCATTATTCATCTCAAATGTCATAATACCTTTAATCTGAGTCTGGCGCTCCCCAGCAGAGGGAGTTAACACAAAAATACATAAGGGAATTGAAACAAGGAGAATACACAGCATTCATTTTCAAGTGAAAAACAATGTCAACCAGAAAACCTGATTCATGATAAAAGTCTAGGTGTAATTGGGAAATAGTATTTACCACTAGAGATCAGATTTTATTAAAACTTAAAAAAAAAAAATGCTTCCTTAATTGTGCATGCTTTTCCATCTAAGAACAGTTCGGGTTTTTTAATATTTTATGAATCTGACATTTGTTTATTTTCTCCTTATGCAGATTTGTTTGGCAGGTATTTGTGACTTTATGATTTTGTATCATCTCGAAGTCCTTTTCATATTCTTTCTTCTAATCTTTCTCTAACAGTTTCATCTCCCTGGAACAGACAAAAGGCCCCCAGAATTCAGTGATGGCTAACTATCACAGTACACTGCCTCAAAAGGCATAATCGGGAGGGGTGGGGAAAATGGGGAGATAAAGATCAAAGCATACGAAGATGCAGTTATCTTGGATGAAAAAATCTAAGAGTACCACACAAGTATTGTCGTTAATAATATTGCATAATATACTACAAATTTGCTATGAAAGTAGATTTTAGGTACTCTCACCACAAAAAAGAAAGGTAACTATATGAAATAACGGATGTGTTAATTTAATTGTAGTAATTACTTCACTAGGAATATGTATATCAAAATATCATGTTGTATACTTTCAATATATACAATTTAAAAAAAAAAAAGGCCTATTAACAAAGGCAGCTCCAAGAGATTAAAAGCAACCTGGCTCACCTAAGGAAGTGTAGGAAGTGCTGATGAGGCAAAATAACCTGCTAATGTTTTTAATGCTGGAAAGAAGGTATTTGGATCAGGCCACTTCAAAAGCCCAAGAGTGGAAGATAAGAATTTAGAGGACATTTAGGAACATACTAGACTTAGAGAATAACTTCTGCGGTCACCCTGTTTATGTTGTATATGTTTGAGTGGTTACAGCTACAAGCTATCAATAACCCATTTCCAAATGGCTCAAGTCAGGTTCTGCAACACACCAATTAAATCAGAATCTCTGTGAGTAGAGCCCAGGCATCTGGATTTTAAAGCTCCCAGAGTGATTCTAATGCACAACCAGGCTGAGAAGTCACAGCTCTGGCCAATCATGCTTTAGGTCTCAGGTCTTAGACCACTCACCAAAAGCACACGGGAGGCTGAGTCCTGAGCAAAGCTGAGGGTTTATCATTAAGGAAGGGAGAGGGAGGGAGGGAAGGAGGTGTTGATGGCTGATGGGGAAGTAACAGAGAGTATAAATACAATTTTAGAAATTCATTTTTTAAAGAAAATTAAAAACCTGGTAATATTTGTTATGGTGATCTGAAATAATAATGTACAAATTACAGGTTTCTGCAGTTTTTCATTTGTTTACAACAAATCACATTATTCATCAATGCATACACACACACACACACACACACACACACATATGCTAAACTGGGGACACTTACGATTACTTCATCATTTCATTCTGTGACTTTAATAGGTTAAAATGACCATCTTTCTTAAATTTCAGCTCCTAACTAGCCAATGTATAAACAATAAAATATGCAGCCTTAAAGATGAGCAAGGAGGTACCTTTGTTACTTTCAAAATGATCCTGTAATCTGTTTTTTAGAGATCATCTGCTTAGCCAGCAAGATATGCATAAGGAGTTGGAAATTTCCTTTTCATAATTTTGTTTTGAAAACACATAAACAAACTCATTCAAAACAAACACTCCCAGCATGCTAGCTATACATTTTCCCCAGAAAATACAAAAGAGAAAAGAGAATGGTCCTTGGAGTGGTCTAACTGACCTCATTCTAAGAGAGGTGTTTCAAAATTGAGACATATGAGCCTATATCTCCAAACAGGCAGGAGATTCAACAAAGCTGTGGGCTCTTTTTATGAATTTGCATTTGGAGCCGATAATAGAATAGGCAAGGTAGGACAGCATTATGTCAAGTCAAGTTACTTCTTGCATACATATTTAAAACCACAAGGGAAACAACTATTCATAATTATTCTGCTCATTAATATGTTCATACCTTCACGACCATGTATACAAAACATATACATTTTTATTGAAGGTATTAACTCTAAAATTCAGTAAACTTAAAGGTATCGCTTGTTCCATTTTATTTCACTGCATAACTAATAAAGTTTCTTTTATATATATTTAAGTTTATTTAATTTTAAGTTCTGGGATACATGTGCAGGACGCACAGGTTTGTTACATAGGTAAATGTGTGCCATGGTGGCTTGCTACACCTATCAACCAATACCTTTTCATTGATATCTTTTACGCATTTTCATCTACCTTTTAGCTATAAAACAGGCTGCCAGTTTTGTTTTGCTGGGGGGAAAATGAGGTCCCCTAAACGGCAAGATTTGCCATATTGTTTCTTAATGATAGCGACATTTAGTATGGAAAGAGTATCTACTTTACCTGCTAGTACTGAAAGCCACATACTGACTACCATGGCAAATGATGCCCTAGGATCTTTTCTTCAGTTAGCTCTAGGGCAGTGACCAATAACAGAAACATTATGTAAGCCACCTATGCAATTTCAAATTTTATAGTAGTCACATTTTAAAGAAGATCACATTATTTTAATAATACATTTTATTTAACCTAATGCATCAAAAATATCATCTCAACAATCAACATTTTAAAATTACTTATTTTATATGACTCTTTTTTTTTTCTTTCTTTCTTTCTTTTTTTGTTTTTTTGGTTTTTTTTTGAGACAGAGTCTCACTCTGTCACCTAAGCTGGAGTACAGTGGCGCGATCTCGGCTCACTGCAACTTCCGCCTCCTGGGTTCAAGCAAGTCTCCTGCCTTAGCCTTCTGAGTAGCTGGGACTACAGGCACCAGCCACCATGCCCGGCTAATTTTTATATTTTTAGTAGAGACGGGGTTTCGCCATATTGGCCAGGCTGGTCTCAGACTCCTGACCTTGTGATCCGTCTACTTCAGCCTCCCAAAGTGCTGGGATTACAGGCGTGAGCCACCATGCCCAACCTATTATTATTTTTAAATACAAAGTCTTGAAATACAGCATGTATTTTAAACTTACAGTATATCTCAACTTGGACATCAAATTTTTATTGGAAATCCTTTATCATAAAATTTAGAGATGAAAAGGCAAGCTCACTTATTCGAGTTGTTCCAATCATATATATGGATATCAATTTTAAAGTTTTGATTAGAACTAAATACAATTTACAATTCCATTACTCTGTCACACTACCATCTCTCAAGTGTTTTTGAGCCAAATACGGCTATTGGCTATAGTACCACCAAGTATCTCAGCTCTAGACTAGGAGAGTATAATGGTGCTTGGACACCACCCTGCTGTTGTCCAGAAGAAGTGGTCCATACCCCAGCCAGAAGAGCCCCAGGAAGGAACCTGAGGAAGGAAGCTGTCATAGCTCAGGCCCAAATAATGTTCACTCCAAAGTGCACGGCTGAGAACAGCAAACCCTCACTAGCATAAATTGATGCTGTTCAGTAAGACCCTTGGAGGATCTGCATGAGGGATCCATCTCATCATGTGACAGCTGCAAAGCTGGTTCTCAGAAGAAAAACCAACTGGGGACACTAGGACCGGAATCTTATCCTAAAGCTTCCTAAAGCATGGTGTGATTAACTGAGATGAAAAAAAAACCGAAGGCCCCTAGAACCCAGCACCTCTAGAGCTGTTTCTAACTTTGGTTGTAAATTCCCTCCCAAATAACATTTTAGAGTCACAGTCACCTGTTGAATACACACGCTAAGAGGATCAGTGATTATTTCGATAAATTACATTCTGTATCATTTTTCCTAAGCCATTTCCAGTCACTCTTTTTTTTTTTTTTTTTTTTTGAGACAGAGCCTCGCTCTGTCGCCCAGGCTGTAGTGCAGTGGTGTAATCTTAGCTCACTGCAAGCTCTGCCTCCAGTCACTCTTATAAATGCTGCTTACCTAAATGCCCAGCAGTATAGTGGGTGGTGCAGAACATGTCAGACGGACACATATCTGAAAAGATATTGTGTTATCACATGTTTATAGCTACACAAACTCACAACTGCAAAAATATGGAATCAGCACAAACACCCATCAGTCAAAAAGTGGATAAAGAAATAGTGATACATATAGATATCACAGAATACTACTCAGCCATATAAGGGAATGAAATAATGGCATTCACAGCAACCTGAATGGAACTAGAGACCATTGTTCTAAGTGAAGTAACTCAGGAAGGAAAAACCAAACATTATACGTTCTCACTCTTCAGTGGAAGCTAAGCTATAAGGACACCTATTCCCCCAAAAACCTACTGAAATTTTTTAAAAAAAATAGGAAAAAGATACTGTGTTATCTTTTGGGAGGAAGATTTGGGTGGATAACTTAATAAAATGTTACAAGTTTTTAAAGAAAAAATATACAACTATAGTGACCATAATTTCCCCCAAATTAAAAAAAAAAGTGAATTATACAGCCTAAAAGAAGCAGAATAAATCAGCACTACCCTAGGAAATCTGCCTTTGAACACAAAACAGTGAGCCAAAAAATGTATACAATCACATACAATTACGTGTTTAAATGCAAGCTAATCTAAATGATTAACTTCCACATATGTTCAAAGGGAGACATCTTTCGGATTATCATTTCAAACTCTCTCCCAAATATTAATAAATCTTCAACAGAATTTAAAGTAAGGTCTAGAAAGTGAGCACTCCATTCCCTTCTCTTTCTTTTCATTTGATTTTGATGGTGAAGCTGATGAACAGTACAAGGGCCCAACTGCCGGCCATGACAAAGAGGAGAAAAAGAAAGGGAAAAACTAGCTCCTGGACACCTTGGATGTCACAACTCAAAAAGTTCAACCTTTTCTTCTTTATTCACATGCTTTCCTTTTTTTTTTTTTTTTTTTTTTTTTGAGACAGAGTCTCGCTCTGTCGCCCAGGCTGGAGTGCAGTGGCCGGATCTCAGCTCACTGCAAGCTCCACCTCCTGGGTTTACGCCATTCTCCTGCCTCAGCCTCCCGAGTAGCTGGGACTACAGGCGCCCGCCACCTCGCCCGGCTAAGTTTTTGTATTTTTTAGTAGAGACGGGGTTTCACCGTGTCAGCCAGGATGGTCTCGATCTCCTGACCTCATGATCCGCCCGTCTCGGCCTCCCAAAGTGCTGGGATTACAGGCTTGAGCCACCGCGCCCGGCCCGCTTTCCTTCTATATAGACACTTGTTTAAGGCTTCCAGTGGGGCCCCTTCCCGCCCTTAGGCAGCTGTGTGTGTCTGGCAGCCTCTGAGCCCAGGCTCCATCTGGTCCCCCTCCCTTGTAGGCTCTAACCTCTCTTTCATGGACTTGCCATAGTTTGCTTTAGTTTACAGCTATAGATTTTTTTAAATTACTTAATTATTGCCTGTCACTCCCTAGACTGTGGGTATCATTAGGCGGGGGACACCTCTGTTGTGTTCACCCAGGAAGCATATTTCCTAACACACACACCTTTACTCAGGGAGTGTTTAATAAGTCTTTTGGTTGAATGAATTAGCTTGCTATTTGATTAATAAATTTAAGACCTTTTTTCATTCTGAAATTTTAAAACTCTCTATGAGACCTTCCTTAAATAAAGCTTTCACCTTCTAAAAAAAATATCAGTAGCTACATGTTTACAAAAATAGATACTTTCTTTCCTTGTACCCTCGTTGCCAGCATTATCAAAATGTAGTTTTTAATCTTAGAGATTATGCAACTGAACAGCAGTGAATATGAGTGGTACACAAGCTTGAAGAAAACTGATGTCCACATCTTGGCAGTGGAACTGTCACTCCCTAAGAATGAAGACTGTAGATACTTTGTTCAAGGCAACAATCCTGTAACTCTGTCCCAGAACAACATTGCAAAACGGTGAAGCCATATGGACCTTGTGCTTCATGCCCACATATGGAACAGGTGACAAAGAGGCCAAGCACAGCCGAAGAGACACTGCTTAGGACCACTCTGTGCAGAAAATGCTGACCTGCTTTTAAATTGTGTCAACAAGTTAAAGGACATAAATAGCTAAACTTGAAGTCAGTGAGCCTTTGTGGACATTAAGAAAATGCCTGGGCAGAGGCTGCTTGTACGTGGTTCACTCAAGGGTGCCATACAGTTCGGGAGGTCAATTACATGATATCATACACGCTTCCCCTCATGAGATGAACAAGTGAGGGAAAAGCAAGTTCCTAACAGATGATTAAATTTTGTTCTGTCCATTTTCTTTAAGGAGAATGTCTGCAGTGTGTACTGCAGTAATTTCTAGAGAAATTTAAATTTCTGCAAAGTAACTTATGGAGTTAATTGTCAATTACATGAAAAACAAATCTGTTTTTAGAAACCCACTGCATTATACCAAAATCAGTCCAAGTTAAAAAGTTCACATTATTAACTCTTTTAGCAATAGACAAGCAAAAGTAACTAAATTTTAATGGTATCCTTTTGCAACTAAATTTCACCCTCTTAACTGTAGTAGTAAAAGAGGAAACAGGGTGAAGGAAAAAGGCACAGGTTATACTAAAAACCCTCTAATCTGTAAACTCAGGAAGATTAACTTGGTTTCTTTTCCTGCAGAAGAATGGATAATAAAAGTATGTTTATCAAATACTTGTTATTAAAAGACTGTATGACACTCTACTAAGCATTTACTTCTTTTTTCCAGAAATTACTCCAATTCTGTCTTATGGTCTTTTCCTCACACTGAGTGGAAATACAAGTCAATGTTACCCCAGATGACACATGGCACTGTCAGTGGAAACTATGATGGGCCACAGAAACACAGTGCATATGTCTCTCTTTAATTCCAAAGAAAATCAGCTCTAATGATGACAGTACCATCTTCCGTCTCTGCACCACATCTGGAGGTCACACAAGAACATGTCTGCACTTTTCTGCCCTGTGACTCATGTGAGTGCAAGGGATTGGGAATCAAACCTGAACCTGGACTAACAGAAATAAATATCCATTGGACCCCAAGTTCTGGTAACTCTGGAAAGGCATCTGTGACGTATGATGGCCTTCACAAATCCCTGATTTCCTGGGTCACACCCCAGGGTCAAGGTGCATCCTCCACAGCTCCCAGCCTCCTGCTTTGCTCAGAAGGTGATTCATCATCTGTAAACTCTGGCTACAAACTCATCCTGCGGCCTTCCCACATCCCTCCCTGCCCTCAGTTCTGCTTCATACGAATCAGTAATTATTAACTATATTAGAGATGAACAGCCCCACTAAGCGTTGCAGATCCTTCTCAGGAGCTGAAGTTCTCCATCACAAAGGGAACTGTGCCTCTGCGTCTCCACCCTTCCCTGCTGCAGTCCTCACTCGCCAGGAAGTTGCTCACCTGGTTAATAGACGATAAATGACAATCATCTTCCTAAGATGTCTGAGGTCCTCAGATTTTATATTACACTTTCAATGAAACCAATACAAATGTTTAACATGCTAAATATACTATAAAATGAATGTGTGGTAACCGGAAATTTGAAAAAGAGGTGAGTAGGGGTTGGCTATTTCTCACAAAAAATGTCTTGACTCTAACAATATAAATGAACAGAGTTATAGCCAGGCGCAGTGGTTCATGCCTGTAATCCCAGCACTTTAGGAGGCTGACGGGGGCAGATCACTTGAGGTCAGGAATTCAAGACCAGCCTGATCAACATGGTGAAACCCCATCTCTACTAAAAATACAAAAATTAGCTAGGCGTGGTGGCGCGTTCCTATAATCCCAGCTACTCGGGGAGGCTGAGGCACAAGAATCACTTGAACCTGGGAGGCAGAGGGTGCAGTGAGCCGAGATCTCGCCACTGTACTCCAGTCTGGGTGACAGAATGAGACTCCGTCTCAATCAGTCAATCAATCAATCAATCAATCAATCAATGAACAGAGTTTTGGTCTCGGCTCCGGGAAAGTAATGGCTGTGTCTTCCATGAGCATCTTTTCAGAGTCTGAAAAGGGTCTAGGGCTGTGCACACTGGAGGTACTCAAATAGACTCAGTCAGTGAAAAGTGACTGAAATATGCATTCTTTCTCTCGCCTATTTATTCTTAAGTACAGGGATGTGTGTGTGTGTGTGTGTGTGTGTGTGTGTGTGTGTGTGTGTGTGTGTTTGCAGAGTAGATGAAGAGTCTTCTTTTGATCACTGGAGAACACATAGAAATGGAATTGTCCTTAGCCTGGCACCATACGTGTACCTCTCCTCTTCCTTCAGGTCAGCTCATAGCCCAACAGGAATAAAGGGAACTACACATTTCTAATGCAAGTTATATTTGTTCCTATGGCCACTATAACAAATAACCACAAAGTTGGTGACCTAGAACAACACAAATTTATTATCTGACAGTTCTGGAGGTCAGAAGTCCCAACTGAGTCTCACTAGACTAAAACTCAGTGACAGCAGAGCTGCACTCCCTCGGGAGGCTCACATCTCACCTTTTCCAGCTTCAGGGCTGCCCACATTCCTTGGCCAGTATCCCTGCATCACTCCGAACCCTGCTCCTATCCCATCCCCTTCTCTAACTGTCTCTCTTTCAGAATGTGCCTTATGTGGGGCATACTGGGCAAATCCAAGATAATCCATCCATCTCAAGATCCTTAGCTTAATCACATCTGCAAAGTCTTTTTTTGTCATGGTAAAGTAACATATTTACAGGTTCCAAAGATTGTGACCTGGACATTTCTGGAGAGGTCATTATTCAATCTACCACACTAATTAATTACCTTTCACTGTTATCCATAGAGCCCATGATATTTGGAATTTTCATTCAAATAAAAATATAACTTCAGCCTACTTATGGACAACATTAGATGAAAGTCTTTTTGATTCACTACTCTTCATCATATGACCTTAGGAGTATCCTAAGTCCCATTTCTCTGTCTCAGTTACTCCACATCTAAACCATTAGTACCAGAAATGTTAAGTAGGGCATGTCGAATGGAATGCCTTTTAACACTTTAGATATTAAGAGACATTAATATGTATTACACATATTAACAGTTTCTTACATTCCTGGACTCACTCAGCAGACAGTCTCAACTATCAAGACAAATCTGAAATCCAGCAGGGAAATAGCAATAGCAAATAATCCAACATAGATGCCCTTCAGCAAATATTTACATCTGGGCACCTACTAAGTGCATGGCTCAGCACTTGACACCGTGGGGAAGATGATATAATAGAGAAATATGTCTAGTAGAAGACAGAAAATGTACAGAGAAGAAAAAACAAAGTGGTAAGTGCTATACTGGAAACACACACACAAAGTGCTTCAGAGTCTGAGCTGAAGGAGAGCTAGTGAAAAATGGCTGTTCTTTTTTCAGCCATTTGATAAGCCATTTGATCATAATCCTTATGATAAGGATGTCATTCATGTCAATGAATGACATCACTGCAAAAGTGGCACTTGGGCTTGGTTTAAAACATAGGTAGAATTTTGCCACAGAACCTTTCCAATTAACAGAAAGACAATGAAGGTCGGGTACGGTGGCTCACATCGGTAATCCCAGCACTTTGGGAGGCTGAGGGGAGTGGGTCACCTGAGGTCAGGAGTTCGAGACCAGCCTGACTAACATGGTGAACTCCTGTCTATATCAAAAATACAAAAATTAGCTGGGTGTGGTGGCAGGTGCCTGTGGTCCCAGCTACTCGGGAGGCGGAGGCAGGAGAATCGCTTGAACCCAGGAGGTGGAGGTTGCAGTGAGGCAAGATTGCACCATTGCATTCCAGTCCGGGCTATAGAGCGAGACTCTATCTCATGGGGGAGGGATAGCATGAGGGGATATACCTAATGTAAATAACAAGTTAACGGGTGCAGCACACCAACATGGCACATGTATGCATAGGTAACAAACCTGCACGTTGTGCACATGTACCCTAGAACTTAAAGTATAATAAAAAATAAATAAATAAATAAAAAGAAGGAAGAGGAGGAAGGGGAGGAGGAGGAGGAGAAAAAGGAGAAGGAGAAGAACACTGAATCACGGGGGCAAGAAGGTCCTCATTCAATCGACTTATTCATCACTTACGCACATGGTATTTCCAAATAAAAGAGCCTTGTTTCTATCTATAAAAAGGTCTAGTCTTTGTTTTCAATAATCCCAAATTACAGAAAAGCACCAAAATAAAGTAAAACTTCACCCTAAACCTCACCACTCACCAAAAAAAAGGTCTCTTCCAGATATCTCTCTTTGACAATACTCACAAAACAGACCCCTTCCAACAGGTTTGTGTAAGAGGTTTTTTGGTTCACCACATAATGAATGGCAGCAAAGTAAGCCTGGGAAGGTGTCCTGCGTTTTCTCAGAATCTGTATTTGGCTATTTGGTATCCATCAATTACAGGGCAAGTTAACAGCCAAGCAGTTTCCATCTCCCTAGTGATCTAGCTGAGCCACCTCCTTATCTAACTCTCAGCTACCCAGCCCACATTTCCCCTGCCCTAAATCTCTCAGGGCCAGGAACTGACAACTAAAGACCATCCGAGTCCCTAGCCAACCCCAAGCTGATTCGTCCTGTCTGCCTTGCCTTTTCCACAGAAACCCAGTAAAGGCTCTGGCCTCGGCTTTCCCGACTCCTGTCTCTTCCTCTTCACCCAAATAGGTGTTTCTCCTCCTGGCCCTGTGTGGCATGGAATGCCCTCTTCTCTTAGGAAATGTCAGTAATTAAAAAAAAACACAACTTCTTTCTGCCAGGTGCTGTGGCTCACACCTGTAATTCCAGCACGCCTGCCGAGGCAGGAGGATCACTTGAGGTCAGGAGTATGAGACCAGCCTGGCCAACATGGTGAAACCTCATCTCTACTAAAAATACAAAAATTGGCCAAGCATAGTAGCCCACACCTGTAATTCCAACTACTCAGGAGGCCGAGGTGGGAGAATCGCGTGAACCTGGGAGACAGAGGCTACAGCGAGCTGAGATCGTGCCACTGTACTCCAGCCTGGCCAACAGAGTGAGACCCTGTCCCAAAAAACAAAACAAAACAAGAAAAAAGAAAACTACTTTCAATGGCCTTGTCCCGTCTGTGTCACTATTCAGTCATCTCTGTAAGTTAAAATCCTATGGGTAGGAACAAGACAGAAGGAGGGAAATGCTATAAATATCACCTCTGAAAGTAGCAAAAAGTGACAACTGACAATGAGGAAGGATATCAAAAAGTTCCCCATGCACTCATGAGTTTTGTCATGCGGGAGTGTTAATGTAACTAAGGGCAAGTTCTATGGACTCCGAGTAGCCCAAGGGCACCCATGAATTAAAACCACAATGACCCACGTTCACAAAACGGTGTTGATAATGATGAGACTGAGCAAAGGTCAAACTGCGTTCTACATGGTCAAAAGAGATGTCAGAAGGTTAAGTACTTCAGAACGACTTATGCGATTGAGCAAAGGTCAAACTGTGTTCTACATGGTCAAAATAGATTTCAGAAGGTTAAGTACTTCAGAACGACTTACACACACACACACAGGTTAAAATTAGAGTTTGAGCATTTAAAGGATATTTCAATGACCTGAAATGTTAAATCGTCCTGGGTGCTTTTCCTCAATAGTTGAGGAAAGCTGTGCTCTGGAGTGAGGCAAAACAGGTCCTACTCCCAGCTTCATCACTCACTCACTGTGTGACCTTGGAGAAGTCACTTCATGTCTCTGAGTCTCCATTTCCTCTAATGAGAAAAGAATATTGAACCCGACAATATCTAAGATGTCTTCCAGCTCTGACATCGTATCTGTCATTATTAAACCTAGAATGTGAATTCTAATCACATATTTCACACATTATCACAAATTTTAGGTTTGTTTTTACCTCATAACCAGAAATGTAACATTTTTTAAGAAAGAAAACTGAAAGAGAAAAGAAAACCCAAAGGTCAAAACTATTCAAATCTCTCCTTAAGGAATTTATCTCATGAAGAAATACCCAACTTCTCCCTATCAGGATGTTTTGAAATCCCAGTCAAGAATCCCCAACAAAAATATTTACAAGCACATGAGAAGAAAACACATGCTTATGATTATTTTTTAAAAAGAAGAAGAAAAATGAGGTGGAGGAAGGGGAAGGATGGGAAGAAGAAGGAGAAGGAGGAGGAGGAGGGGGGAGGGGGAGGGGGAGGAGGAGAGGGGGTAGGAGTGCCCTCGTCTTCAGGCCTCTAAACAGAAAATAATCCAGAATTTTTTGTACCTCTGCTCTGGCAGGCCACAAGTAAGTTTTCAAAGTGGATATGAACGGATAAAAGGCACAAGGCTTCTGTAAAATAAATATATAAAGTAGCATGGAAAGAACACATTATTGTTCAATAGTCAGGAAGCTTTGGAGCCCAGCCCAGGAAAACACTCTGTAACCTAAGGTGTGCCCTTCCAAGTCTTGGTCTGTTTATAAAGGACTCAGAGATAATTCCAGACATGTGTGATTTCATGTCAATCCAACTTTCCTTAGAGAAAACATGTTTAAACTCAGAAGAATTAAGATTTAGAAAGGACAGGTGACGATTATTTCAATAAACTTTTCAGCACTGCTGCATGCTAAGAAAGCAGATGCCTGCTGGCTGGCCTCTCCACACAAAGGGATTAATGGGTCAATTTCTTGAGGAACTAGCACCCTGACATAATTGGCTGTCAATTAGCCAGGCACCAATCAGACGGATTTTTCTCATCTATCTAAGCTTTTGTTCATTATACCTTAGGCCATATCAAAAATATGGCTGAGAACATTCTCCCATGCCCCAGTTTCTCTCGCCAAAGCATTAGGAATAGAAGAGTGTGTGTATTGTTATGTTGATAATGTCGGTATCAACATGGTCTGTTCCTTATGATAAGGGTTAAAACTCTGTAGATAGTGTTGTGATGAGATAAATGACCTAAAATTACTTATGCTCTAAGCTCACCTAGTTCAAAGCAATTCATCAATACCTGTCAAATTTTTCTGGCATATCTCATTCCTTGGATAATGAAAAAAGAAACAAAAGGATAAACCTTGTAGAACATCAGAAACTGAGGGCTGAACAAGACCAACAAGACCTAAGTTCTGCCTGCTCCGCTCCAGATACAATTTCATGTTTATTCCATATCATAGAGAAGAAAGGCAAACAATTGAAAATTAAAACAACACTATCATTAAGTAAACTGTTCCAGGACTCTGGCCCAGTGTGTTCCTTCAGAATTAACTTATTCCACGGCCTTGAGCCATCCCCATCGTCCTATTCTGAGTGGCTACAGGGAGAAGGCACAGGCCCCAGACCCAGGAAGCAAGACTACTGTGCTGCAGCCACCTCTGTCACTCACAAGAAGCCACCTGAGGCTCTGAGTCCTCTCCTCTGGCCACTTCCAAGGCCCTCCTCGCCATCCCTACTCCAGTTAGGGTTGCCAGATAAAATACAGGATGCCCAGTTAGATCTGAAATTCAGATAATTAACAATCTTTTAGTATAAATATGTCTCAAATGTTGCATGGGATATACATGTAGCAAAACAAAAAAAAAAGTAGTTATTTATATGAAATTCGTATTTAACTGGGGGTCTTGCATTTTTATTTGCTATATCTGGCAACTCTACCCCCTAATCCTTTCAATACTCCTCCAAAGTATTCTATAATACAAGGAGAAAAATAAATTCTGGCACAAAAACAACTGGGAGGTATAGAAGAATCAACAAGCTGATTTCAAAAGAAGTTTGGCTGGGCATGGTGGCTCACACCTGTAATGCCAACACTTTAGAAGGCCAAGGCAGGAGGATTGCTTGAGGTCAGGAGTTCAAGACCAGCCTGGGCAACATAGTGAGACCCCATCTCTAGAAAAAATAAAAAATTAGCCAGGTATGGTGGCACGAGCCTATGGTCTCAGTTACTCGGGAGGCTGAAGTGGGAGGATTGCTTGAGCCCAGGAGGTTGAGGCTGCAGTAAGCCAAGATCAGTCCCCTGCACTCCAAAATGAGACCCTCAACTCAAAAAAAAAGTTTAACAATAGCAAAGGCAAATGATTTTAGAGACTACTGTAGTAACCAACAAAAAATAATGTTTGTCACTGAAATTAAATGGTATACCATCATTATTTGAAATAAAAACGTCATTAGCATTCTACAGGACATAACTTCTTCTCATAGTACTCTGAATATTGAAGTATCCAATTAGAAAGGTGAAGGTAAATTTAAAATTGTTTTTAAACAGCATGTTTAAAACTACCAGTGCTTAAAATGGTTTCTAATACTATTGACTCGGTTACCTAGGGTAGTTGTCGTCTTGAAATCTATTGGTGCATTCAGTGTTAGCTCCCCCAGTTGTCCACTTAATTACTGGCTTTAGTGACACATAGGAATCCCCCCTAGATTCTTTTCTGTTGTACAAAGAACACCTCAGCGACACTAGCTTTGGAAACAACCCATTCGGGTTATGTAAGGAGGGCAGCTGACAGAAAGAGAATGGGGCTGACGGAGATCTCAGGGAAGACTTGAGTCAGGGTCAGGAGGAGGAAACTGGACGGTTTCCCAGCACCTCAGATCCACAGTGCGGCTCTGCTCTCCCCAGGGATCAGACACACCCATGCTCAGAGCACAGGGCCACGCCAAGAAGAAATAAACTAGAGGCTCTCCGTATCTCTGCTCCATGCATACAATGAAGAAGAATTAGCCTTCTCCTCCCTAGATCATAGAAACCGCAAGAGGCACAAAATTATTTACAGGATGAAGTCACAGGATGCAGATATCTTATTATAAAGATACAGCCATTTATTTGACAAGAAATGAGTTATTTATTCATTTACATTGATTGATTGATTGATTGATTGATTGGCCGGGTCTTGCTCTGTTGCCCAGGCTGGAGCACAGTGGCACCATCATGGCTCACTGCAGCATTGACCTCCGGGGCTCAATCCATCCTCCCACCTCAGCCTCTTCAGTAGCTGGGACTACAGACATACACCGCCGCGGCCAGCTAATTTGGGGATTTTTTATAGAGATGGAGTTTTACCATGTTGCCCAATCTAGTCCAAAGTCCTGGGCTCAAGTGATCCACCCAACATGTTCTCCCAAAGTGTAGGGATTACAGGCATGAGCCACCGCACCCAGCCTCCATTTTACTTTAAAGCATCGATGCCCTTCCATTAGGAAATATGAATAATGTTGAGCACTTTCTGGGTACTAGCCATTGTGCTAAGAGCTTCGCATAAATTTTTCTCAGTCAAGCCTCACCACAACCCTATGAGTGTTTTTAAATCCCCAATTTAACTTCATAGGCTAAATCTGCAAGAAGTTAAATAGCTTTTCCTAGACTACAGACATGGTAAACAGCAGGGGGCTGATTTCGATCCACTGCAGACTGACCCAAAAGTCATGTTCTTCACCCTGAATGGATGACCCGTCCCCGATGAAGCACGTGTTCTGGGTGGTAACCATGACACAGTAAGCAGAGGCATAAACTATTCCAGGAAACTCACTTAAATTTCTCTGGCCTTCAGTTACACAATGAAGCTACATCATCTTCAAAGATCCTTCTAAGGTCCAAAAATCCAAACTCTATTCAAGCAGAACCAAAAATTCCTCAGGGTCAACTATACATAGTTGCATTTAATCTACTGGACACCTCTGAGGCTTCGAGAAGTTAAGTGGTTTCCTCAAGGTTACCAGGCTACAATGAAAAGAGATGAGATTCAAATTCTGATCTTTCAAATCCATGTCCTGCAAGTCACCTTTAAACCATAGCTGGATCTATGATCTTTAATTTATATGACAACGTTGCAAGTCAGTAGACATAAAAACGTTCAGGTTACAAATCCAACTACAGAACACAAGCTATTAATTCTTAGGTTTATTAAACAAGCTCTTTTCTCCTAATAAAGAGAAAGCAGCTACAAAGTCCGACTCAGAGACTGGATATCAAGAGTTAGGCAGCGGCGTGGGTACTATGATACAAGCCCAGCCTATAATCCTAACACCCCAGGCACTGCGACTCCATAACCGCCTACAAAAAGCAGCCCGGTCCTACATGATCATAACTGGATAAAAAGAAACCCAACAGAGCAGGGCTTGGAAGGTGATTGGGCAGCAGGCCACTTAAACATTGCTATGGAAATATAATTAGTCTTATTAACCTAAGACGTTATTCATTTAGGGTTTTGCGATACTTCGGAGGGAGCTGAGCCCCATCTGGATTTAAAAGAATTTGATGAAAAAATTCAGATTACAAGAGGACATTGAACTAACCTCAGGGGACCAGTCACTTACCCTTTAAAAGCACCTACGTACCTATGCTCAATGAAATAATGCCTAGTCATTCTCCTCTATTCATTAAGACAACTTTTTAAAAAATTTATATTCTTATCTTTCCTTCATTTAAAGAACCTTTTCCTGCAATCTGCCTCAAACATAAGTTTTTACACACAACATTCTCTACCATCTAAGCAAGTTACCCCTCAGGTCATTCCACGCAGCCTGCACATCTCTTTCTATATACACTTTGCTGTTTTCTGTAGGGAGAAGAAGAGGGACAGTGAGGAGAGGACCAGAGCCAAGGCTGATGCGTATTCTCCACACAAGGCATCATGCTGCGGGCTCTAAGGAATAAAAAGAAAAACAAAACCGGCCCTGCCCTCAAAGCATCCATGAGGAAGGCGATATTGTGCTAGTCTAAGTGACAATGGAGACCAGTGGGCCTGAGCCTTTTAGCAGATCGGGTGGGTTGGTTTGTGATTCCCATACTGCTGAGTTCCCCAAAGTATAGATCCGATTCTATGGAACACTGAACCTGCTCGGCAAGCCCCATTTCCCGGGGAAAAGCTGCCTGTAAAGCTAAAACTGAATATACAACCAGAGCTAACAGGACTTTGACAATCAAATTGCTTTAAAGCGCTAACAGAATCACATAGCAATAGGCCATCAGTCACGAGCAGAAAAGCTGACTGTCGCTAAAGATCGTGAACGACAAAGTTCTGTGACGCCAGTGTTCAGTGTTTGTTAAACTCATGATGAAATCATGGGAGTCATACAATCAATTCAATGAACAGCATTTTATGTAACTTAAATGGAAACACATATCCTCAGCAGTAACTGTAAACATCTGCAACTTGCAACAAATACTTCAGGTTCTGTGTGTGTGTGTGTGTGTGTGTGTGTGTGTGTGTGTGTGTGTGTGTGTGTCTGTGTGTAAAACTGGTCAGGATGTAAAAAACTGTAAAACATATTTCTTACTGGGTGTCATAATTTTAAAAGTTTGAAAAACACTGTCTTAGGCTCAGTAGTAAATTCAGTTTTGCATAACTGCAGCCAAAGGGAACAGCAATTAGGACCGTGACCCTAGGAAAGGCAAACAAAAATGAATAAAAATAAATACTTCCTCAGAAGGACTGACCATACGGTTCACAATCTTGACCCTAACTCTGTTATTCTTGGCTTGAAATAATCCAACCATCTGAGAAAATGACTGCAAAACACCTGAAAGATTTCAAGTGCAGGTGTCTGCAAGGCACACACCAAAAAAACAAATAACATCGGATTCTGAAAGACAGGAAGCCACCGTTCCCAAACCATAAAGCCATTGTGAGAAAAAAAATCTTTATGTCACTATGTTAAAAAGCCTGGCCACGTGTGGTGGTTCACACCTGTAATCCCAGCACTTTGGGAGGCCGAGGTGGGTGGATTACCTGAGGTCAGGAGTTCAAGACCAGCCTGGCCAACATGGTGAAACCCTGTCTCTACTAAAAATACAAAAATTAGCTGGGTGCTATTTTTTTAATACAACAAAGCTATTTTTTAAATAAGCTATTTTAAAAAGCTATTTTTTAAATACAAAAATTAGCTGGGTGGCGTGAGCCACCGCAGCCAGCCAAATATCTTTATTTTTGAAAGGGCTAAAGAGTTAACACAGGAGAGGGCTAATACATTTACCCTACATCTTTTCCAATCCTATTACGTATCTCCATAACAAATAACATGAACTGTCTTCGTGGTCATTGATTCATTCATTTAACAAAAATGAATAGAGCACCTACTAGGCTGTGGCCACAGTTCTAAGGTAACATAAGGTAAATTGATTCTATATGATTTGTTTCTACCTACATAATTGAGGGGCTAGAAACAAAGAAAATACAAACATTTCTGAAATAAAACTACTATTAATAAATGCTACTAAGTTTAATAATAAAATACTACTAAGTTTAATAATAAAACTATCACGATGGCCAAAATTTCTTGACATTGTAATAGTTCTTCAACGATATTATTTAGTTATAAATATCAGTCAGCTACCAAAAAAAAAAAAATAACAAATGTTGGCAAGAATGTGGAGAAAGTGGAACCCCTGTGCACTGTGGGTAGGAATGTAAAATGGTGGAACCGCCATGAAAATCATTATGGCAGGTCCTTAAAAAATTAAAAATAAAGTTAACATCTGATCCAGCAATTCTACTTCTGGGTATACAAAACAAAAAAAGGAAAGCAGGGTCTCAAAGAGATATTTGCAAACCCACGCTCATGGCAGCATTATTCACAATAGCCAAATGGTGGAAGCAATCCAAATGTTCATTGACATAAGAATGGATAAACAAAATGTGGTGTATACATACAATTAAATATTCATCAGCCTTAAGAAGGAAACAAATGCTGACACCTGCTACAATATGGATGAACCTAAAGGACATTATATAATACTAAGTAAAATCAGCCAATACTAAAAAGACAAATACTCTATGCTTCTATTTATATAAGGTATCTAGGTAGTCAAATTCATAGAGATGGAAAACAGAATGGTGGTTTCCAGGGGCTGAGCTGGAGAGAGGGAGACGAGGAGTCTTTTCAAGGTACAGAGTTTCAGTTTTACAAGATGAAAAGAGCTCTGGAGACTGTGCAACAACGTGAATATGTAACTGCACACTTAAAAACAGTCAAGATGGTAAGTTCTATGTGTATTTTACAATTACAAAAAATATATATCAGATAGTGTTTACCTTCAGGTTTTTTACACCACAGAGTGTTGCCCATGATTCTGGATGCAGAGAACAACTTCACAAGGATCCTGTGTAAATTGAATCCAGGCTTTGCAGCAGCCTAAGCATTTCCCTTACCGAAAGCCCATCCCGGAAGTTCTGACTCTTTAATTCATTGTCTAACCAAATAGCCTTGCAAAACCATTTCCTCAAAACCCAGAGCAAGGCTATTTTGTTTGTGTTCTTTTTTTTTTTTTTTTTTTTTGTTAGTGGTGAAACTACAAAAGAAAAAGTTATAGAAAGATGGACAACTTTTTCCCTTAAGTTTATTGAAATTAAATTTTTTTACCCTGTAGAATGTTGTCTTGAAATTGAATTGTTTTCTCTTGAACCTACAGAATATCATGCATTACAAATGTAAGAGTTTCTATAAATCTGCAAGCGTCTTTTCCCCCCAGACAAGCAAGTTCCTGTGTTGCCTATTTTTATACCAATTGTACACTAAACTGGGGCACCCCGGCTGCAAGAGGGCCAGACGAAACTGCCCCAGGGCTGCTCAAAAGAGGCCATTTTGCACATAAAGAAATAGTGTTGTTTCTGGAACTTCTGGAGGAAAGAGTACGCTGTATGCCAATTTACTTAGAAAATGCCTCAGAAACCATGGAGTTTAAACTCTATTGTCATTTTATTGGGTGCCCGCCACCACGCCTGGCTAATTTTTGTATTTTTAGTAGAGATGGGATTTCATCATATTGGCCAGGCTAGTCTCGAACTCCTTACCTCAGGTGATCCGCCTGCTTCGGCCTCCCAAAGTGCTGGGATTACAGGTGTGAGCCACCACACTCAGCCCACACAGTGATCCTTATTATTCATGATGGTAGTTCTGTCTATGAAGTTGCCTTGAACACTGCCATAGGAAATACTAATCCTTAGTTTCCAGGGGAAACACAGGGTTAGGTTCCTACAAGCCTCTAGTCACAAAATTTTCATCGACCAATCAACTGATAACCTCATTTTATGTGTGTTTCTGTTTAAAAAAAAAATGCCTTATTTGATCTAAGTTGTTGGTTCATTGACACTAAACTCACAGCCAACAGCACTATAGCCCATGCTTGAAGAAAGCTTAGCTAACACATGTATTTTTCCCTATAAGGTACATCACAGCCTTCTTGCGCTTAAAAACACTGGACAGGGCCAGGCACAGTGGCTCACGCCTGTAATCCCAGCACTTTGGGAGGCCAAGACAGGTGGATAACCTGAGGTCAGGAGTTCAAGACCAGCCTGGCCGACATGGTGAAACCCTGTCTCTACTAAAAATAGAAAAATGAGCTGGGCGTGGTGACACATGCCTGTAATCCCAGTTACTTGAGAGGCTGAGGCAGGAGAATTGCTTGAACCTGGAGGCAGAAGTTGCAGTGAGCTGAGATGAAGCCACTGCACTCCAGCCTAGGCGACAAGAGTGAGACTCCGGAAAAAAAAAAAAAAAAAAACCCCACTGGACAGCTCTTCAGCCCTATATTTGGGGAGCCATTTTAAACAGTGAAATCACCACGAAAAAGCACAAAAATGCAAAAGACATGGCACTGAATTGTCTGCATCCAGGACACTTGTTTACAGGATGAGAACTGAGGCAAGAGGGCAGTGTCGCCTTGTTTAACCTCCGCTGGGTACGTGTACCTTGAGCTACTCAGATTTTTTTGCTGCGCTGTACATATCCACCAATGACCACAAGGAGCCCTCAAGTATGGATTTGGGGCTTAGAAATACAAGCCCCAAATTTAGCAAGTAGGCAAATTTCACAAACACAGAATTCTCAAAGATTGAGGATCAACTGTATTAACCAATTTGGGAATCTTCTTAGACCTAAACTTAGAGTAATAAATACGAAGTCTATTCAGACCTATCAGGCGGGAAACTTTTTAAAAGGTCACTTGTAAATTCAAAGGCTCTGAGCTACATACATGGAGCACTAGTTACTATCTTCCTGGGGTGGTGAAAGTGTCCTCTTCACTCCCCCAAATTCAGCAGGCAAAATGCTGGGCAAATGGTCGATCACCATGGACCCAGCCATGCTGACTACCAGCATCTACCACCTGGGTAACTTTGCGTGACTTTGATCCAATCACAAGTTGCTCCTCTTCCCATGACTTTCCCACAGTCTCCAGAAGGCACTTCCTGAAAATCATTCCCTTTGTCTATTCATGCCTTTAACATGTCATCTGAATGCAGCTTCAAGTTAGAATTCACTGACATTCTTTCACATTCTAACAAAGATGTCTCTGTCCCAAGATCGCTCTTTCACTTCCAGATAAATGCTAAGATAAAATTCAAACTTTTTAAAAAGCTCATTTTCCAATTTGCTATTCATAGCAGCACCAAGTGTCTTCAATCAGAAAAATGGAAACATCTGACAGACATACTGCAAGTACAAGATCCTTATAAAGTAACAGATAATTTTTTTTATCTCCCTGGAGAAGTAAAGATGCTTTGATTTACAGTCATGATCAGACTGTACCAAAACATGCTGCCTCCTTGAAGCAGGTAATATTCAAGGCCGCAATACCAGCTTTCCTCAGTGTTCATTAGGATCACAGTGTTTCTTCAGAGCTGCAGGAAACATTCAAAATTCACCAGCCCGACACTTTTATGTATTAGAAGAGATAAGCACTCAAGATGTGTTCCCAGGGGAAAAAAAACATTTTTGATCATGTCAACTCCCTTGTCCATGACAACCATCCAAACCTCAGCTCCTCCTCCTTTCCTTTGAAACTAAAATAGGAAGCACTGGTATGAAAAACTTCTGCTTTTTAAAGTCTCAAAACTGGTCACTTGGATTTAAAAGCCTTTTTGCCTGTTTACAACTAAAAACACTTTTAAGTACTCATTCAAGTTATGACCGATATGTTTAATTTTAAAGACACGGCTGCCATTCTTAATTACTTCCTCTACCTTTAACATCCCTTTCTTACATAAAATATTCAAAAACAAATGCGAGGCCGTGCTTTGGATTGCATGTGGCCGATTTCACTCTGTGGCCGTTGCCAGCAGAACTCCACATCTAGAACAACCAGTATGTGCCTAAGGCCTTTCCTGTTCTTTTTGTTTCCTTGAGTCTATTCCTGTCAGGTGCAAGCACTCCACAAATGTCGAGTTATGACATAGGAACTCACACTGAGTCATAGCTGGAACTCATCTCTTCTGAGTTCACAATGAAAAACAAATGAAATCTAAAATTACATTGAAAACATAAAGGTAGATGGAAGTTTAAAGGGCAGATGTGGCTTCAGCCCCAGCTGGATATGCTCAGGGGGGAACAGATGTCAGTAATAAACCTAGGAGAGCTACAAAAGTTAGCTTATATCCGTCACCAAGTGAAAATGCTGATGTACATATAAAACTGTGCCCTGCCTGCTTTCCTACCCAGTCTGAGTGTGCAATATGGAAACCACCTGGAAAAGAACCCAGACGCCCTGGGGAGATGCAGGGCAGGTCTGCACATCAGCGGAGAGGAAGTCACTTACCGCATGGCCAGGGTAGGCTGGCCACGCAGCACCATCAGGAAAGGTATGGTTTCTTCTAACAGTTGGCACCGGGCCTATGCATCCTCTAAGTTGACCAAAGAAAGAAAACACGGAATCCGTGGTTACATTCATTCAAGTCTGCCACAGGAGAACAGGATTCTTGATGGGGTCTGGGGAGATGACGGAACAAAACTATAAATGACCAGGAATGGAATAAAATTAAACCTAAAGTGACCAGGGCAAAAGCAAACCTAGGAATGATGATCATGGTATTAATAATTACATAAAGACTATAAACTCAGAAGAAGCTAAGAGAACACCCAGAGCCTGAAAGTTAGAGAAGGTTATAGCTGCTGTACTCTTTAGATGAAGTCTATTTATGAGACTTTCTTTATATAGCCTGTATAGTTACATAAACTAGAGTCAATCAGGTTTTTCTAAACTGCGCTCTTGTTACTAGATCTTATTACAGTCTTCACATTTCAGAGCTAGATTAAAAAAAAAAAACAACTCATTTAGCCATATGTTTTATATGGAAAGCACTAACCATACACTTTGAAAATAAGGGTGACTTTCTTTTTCATAGTTTGCAGCCAGGATATTTTATTCACCAAAATTAAACAAAGCAGTCACTTATGAAGTCATATGAACTAATTCAGCCCCGTCAAATTGAGAAACTCTAAATATTAAATTCTACTGTACAATCTCAGCTGGAAGTCATCTCTCTCTCCACCAACCTTCCAGGGCACTTGGCACCTATCCTATAATGCAAACATTCTGTGTAGCTCAAGGAGGTGGCCTGATTTGGCCCATTCAACAGTGGCTAGAGGTCTAAGCCTCTTTGCTTCCGTGGGGAGACAAAGAAAAATCATTTATTATTTTGCAAAGATCCCTTCATTGAATTTTCTTGGGGTCAACAGCCCTTAGCAGAAAACGAGTATTCTACACTTGTTCTATAAGGTTCTAGAAGGTTCTTACAAACCTCATCAGCAAATAGTATTTTCTATATAACTTGCTATTAGCTTGGAAATTTACTACAGTCTCTGTTTATTTTCTTCAGTTGTTAAATATGTACTTTCTATTTTTTTTTTTTTTTTTTTTTTTCACTGAGAGTAAAAGAGGAACCTAGGCAAAATAGTAAGAACATAGGTAAGAAATGGAAAGACAATAAATGTCTTGACTTGTTTTCTGGACTCAGACTGCCTGGGCTTAACTGCCTACAATGCCACTCCCTGGCTCTCTGATCTTGGGCAAGTTACTTAACCTCTCTGTGCTTCAGTGAGAATAACAACAGTCACGAGGGCTGTTGTGAGATTTAAGTGGGTCAACCAAATATGTAAAACACTTAAAGTTGTTCCTGTCCCATAGTAAATACTATATGAGGGCTAGACATTAGTTATTTACTATTAATTATTATTATTTACATGACAATATAAATAAATGGAGTGGGTAATCCCAAATCCTGTATCACTTGAAGATGTAATACTTGATCCATACTTACTGGCTCTCTGTTCTTGGCAAGTTACTTAACCTCCCAGGCACCTGGTACCCACCTCTCAGGGAACCTGGTATCTCTCCTATGATGCAAACATTCTCTAGCTCAAGGAGACGGCCTGATGAGGTGCATTCAACAGTGGCTATAGACCTAAGACTCTATCAACTGAAAATTAGTTTTATAGAGGAAATGATACCCGATAAAAGGACATAGGAAAGAAGAAAAAAAGTTCACTTTTTCTTCTGTATCATTATTTGTGGTCCAACTTCACCAAAGCGACCACAACAGACAAATAATGAAATCAGATCAGAGTGAGTTTAGAATTCAGAAGAGCAGAAGAAACTGATAGAGATTGGGAGTCTCCCTGGAATGGATGTAGTGGTAGCACCAGCCTCACCAGGGCCTGGAGATTAGAAGGATGGATCCCACCTGGGCCAGCCTACTGGCAAGCAGCTGGAATGAACGAGCATGCTGCAAACTCAAAGACCTGCCTCCAGTTAACTAGGCAGCCACTCTCGTCAACACACAGAACAAATTTACTCAAAACACAGCCTCACTATTTGAGACTGTGGTTTATTCAGATCACATCAGATCATGGTGATGTTTCACTAAAGTCACTTTGATTTCTCCTGGTTCTAAAATTCAGTGACTCTCTGTGTAGACTCTGATTACTGCCTTTGTATTCTCTAGCATGACCCAATCAGCTACTAGGTATTGGGATTCCTAGAAATGTTTGAAGAATGGCATGTTCCAGTTAACCACTGACTAGAAAAACCAAATTTGTCTAGTCAATTCAGGACTCAGATCTCAAACGGACCAAAAAAAAAAAGGAAAAAAAAAAAACCTCTTAAGGAAAAACATTTTTTTATTTCAAGTATTGAAAAATGTTTGAAAATACACTGATGAACTTTGGTATTGAGTGGATGGAAGTACTGAAGATTGCTTAATACTTTTTGATGACTCAAAGACTAAACTTCCATAGGGTTTCAAAAGAGCTATAAATACAGAGCTAGTAATCCAAAGGAGGATATTACTCCCAGTTTACAGGGAAGCAAGAAAGGCTACAATGGGGCAGAGGCTGGGACTGTGTCCTGAAGGGACATAGGGATTTGAACAAGTGGAGACTGTAGAGGGAAGGGACACAGGAGGGCAGATGGTAAGGGAATTTTAGGTAGAGAAACCACACAAACTTACAGAAGCCATAAACCCCAAATCATGGTCTATATTGATTTTTTAATAGCAATGCGAGAATGAAGGGATCTATCAGTCTAAAGAGGCAAGATGGGGCCAGAACGCACAACAAACTGAGGAGTTTTGCCCATAAGCAGCCAGGAATCACCAAACATTCTTCAGTTTAAAGAACAGAGACCGGGAAGAGGATGACACGATCAAATGAGTGATTAGGCATGACAGAGCTAGCAGAAATGTAAATGAAGTGGATAACACTAAGTACCATTTAAAACATACTTTTTAAGTGCTTCACATATTTTACCAATTTAATCTCATTTTACAGATAAGAAATTGAGACCAAGGAATTAAACAGGTTTTTCCAGATCAGTGACTCTAGGATTCTCTAATAATGGCCATAGAGAACCAGTGGAGGAAACCTTGTTTTCTGTAAAGGACTTAGCACCATGTGTGGGACAGAGAAAATGATCATATAATTGTTAGTTCCCTTACTTGCCCTTGCGTATTATGGGTTGGAAAGGAGAAATCCAGGAGCTAAAAGGTCAGGAATGCCACAGTGGCATATTTCACTGGGGCACTAACACAGGCCGTACATTTTCGGGGGCCATAGGCAGTTAACTTGGGATGTTGTCTCCTGAAAATTGCTGCCTACAAGCTGTGGCTGACTCTGACTCAGGAATACTCCTGTTTTGAAGAAAAATGATCAATCCAAAGTCAGGAGACCATGATTCCTCATTAATGGGGTCCTCCACGAGGTGACGTACTTTAAAAAGCTACCCAACTGTTCCTTCCAGAAAGACGGTAGGGGCTCCGCATTGCAATGCTATGTTCAAAATGAGGACTTGAGCTACAGAACGTGTTGCTGGATGAGAAGTTCTGCCTCTTCTGACAGTTTTAAAATAATACTCTATTTTTCATTCCAATACCATATGATACTAGGGAAGCCTTGAAAACCAGAAACATTTTTCACCCAAGTCCACGGCAAAGTTCAAGAATGACTCCATGGCTAATACTTAGGTTGCAAATAAGATAAATGAGCTCCTCTCGAATCCAATGAATTGAAAAATAAAACTATAATTACAGTAGGAAGAATGCAATAAAAGATGAAAACCCAGGCTCCATGCCCTTCTTCTTCTTTTGTTCAAAACATCGTTATTGGTTTCAAATATTCTTGTCTGTCAACAGGGGTTAATATCTTATTTGCCTAAAGGCAAGAGGCTTGATCTGATGGTTTTCTGGTCTAAGAATTCTAATCTAATTTGGTTTTGCTAAACTGAGAGCTCTCTAAAATCATGACTTTTGTCTTCATTGCCTGCAGGAACCTGGGGGTTACCCTCAAGCTCCCACTGAATAAATGATACCTAAAGTAAATGCTGAAAACTGCCTTTCCTGTTTATGAAGTGCCTATTCAGAATAATATTTCTTTTTTCTTCAAATGTGGTTAAAGGAGCCATTCCATTATGCTTTTTCATAAAGGAATCACATTGAAGTCATAAAAATGTTACTGGAATCATTTTCATTCCAACGAATTAGATATTAATGAAGGTTTATCCTTACAATTGAAGAAAGGAACTAATTCATTAGGAAAATGAGTAACACACATACATGCTCATCAAGGGACCCTAAAAGAAATACTTTCGTATGAAAGATGTGTTTTTATATCCTAAAATTATTTCCAGCATTTGGTATGGAGCCAAGGCAATTCAGTAACTTTGCCATTTATAGCAAAGTTTAGGCCAAGTTGCAGGGCACACAAAAAAGTATACTTGCTTGACAGTTTAAGTCCACAGGGCCAATCTGAATGTCCAGGCAGGAAGGGACTTTGTCTAACCGATATTCTGAGCTTTTTGAAAGTGAAGGAGAGTCCCTATATTTCCACAGGTGTATGGCTCGCAGAGCACTTACACGGGGGGAAAAAAAAAAAAAAGCCATAAGCAATGAAAAATTAAGTTTAGAGAAGACACATCACAGCTCCTAAAAGGGAAATCCAAAAGATAAAAAAAAAAAAAAAGGATAGTCATTGATATACAGACCTATCTTCTCACTTCATTTGGGAATATATGAAGACCAGAAAGGAGTGAAAGTAGCTCAACTAGGGAAGAGCGAGAAAGTGAATCCACTCACCGTTTGAGAAAACACCTGCTGGCCAAGCACAGACAATTCAGTTGTAGATTCAGAAAATTCCTTTCCCCATTAAGTTTAAGATAAGACTTTTATTTATTTATTATTTTATTTTATTTTATTTTATTTTATTTTTGAGATAGGGTCTTGCTCTGTCACCCAGGCTGGAGTATAGTGCTGCAATCATGGCTCACTGCAGCCTCAAACTCCTGGGCTCAAGTGATCCTCCTGCCTTAGCCTCCCAAAGTGCTGAGATGACAGGTGAGCCGCCATGCCTGGCCAAGAAGAGAGTTTTAAATGTTAATAAATTGGCCTGTGATAACACTGAATTATACTGGGTTTCAAGAAATCACAGAAAAAGCAACACCTCCCTGTGGTCAGCAGCTCACAGAATGGTGGGCTAGACATAAACATATACAAGGAAATTGCCACGTTGTAAGAAAATGTCCTATTAGTGGCACATACTCATGGCCATGGAAGAACAAAGAAGAGGAGATAGAAAGAGATGGCGTTAAGGGGGGAGGACAGGAAACCCAGTCAACTTCTAGTTCATGTCTTTTTAAATAAGGAAGGGACTCTAATCAGAAGTTGACAAGTATCACCTTCCAATATTGTGACTTTCTCAATATCACAGAGGACAGAGTTTTAAGGAAAATCACTCTGCAAAGATGACAATGACTTTTTCTTAGTCTCCTCTACCTCACCTTTCCAAAAAAGATTAATTGAACTAATAAACTCCAAACTTCTGGCCTAACTTCCAGTTTACAGGAAATCATCAATGAGCGAAACTGAATGTCCTCAACAGGAAACAATCAGGCACATCCTCCATGTGGGATGTCCTCCAAGGCAAGTGGCCTGGTCTCTTTCTAAAGTCAATGTCAAAAAAAAAAAAAAAATTCCGGACATAGTGGCTCATACCTGTAATCCCAGCACTTTGGGAGACCAAGGCCAGTGGATCACCTGAGGTCAGGAGTTCCAGACAAGCCTGACCAACATGGTAAAACCCTGTCTCTACTAAAAATACAAAAATTAGCCAGGCGTGGTGGTGGGCACCAGTAATCCCAGCTAGTCGTAAGGCTGAGACAGGAGAATGGAACCCAGGAGGCAGAGGAGCCGACACAACACCATTGCACTCCAGCCTGAGTAACAAGAGCAAAACTCCATCTCAAAAAAAAAAAAAAAAAAAAAAAAGGGAGAGAAGTGTTCTAGATGCTAAATTAAACATAAAAGAGTTTAGGACTATAACACGAATTGCAATGCATGCACACTGTGTATCTCTGAATTTAGGGAAAAAAATAAATAGCCATAAAAGACAATTTGGAGACAACTGAATAAATTTAAATATGGACTGCATACCATATATAATGAGAAAATTATCGTTAATTTTTCATATTTTGAAATGTTAGCATCTTTATATAGGAGAATGCCCTTATTATTAGGAGACAGATGTTCAAGAACTTAGGCCAGGCACAGTGGCTCATGCCTATAATCTGAACACTTGGGAGGCTAAGGCAGGAGGATCACTTGAGTCTGAGACCAGCCTGGGCAACATGGTAAGACTTGTCTCCATAAAAATAAAATAAAAATTAGCCAGGTGTGGTGGCATGTGCCTGTAGTTCCAGCTACTTGGGAGGCTGAGGTGGGAGGATTAATTGAGCCCATTAGTTTGAGGCTGCAGTGAGCTAGGATTGCACCACTGCCCTCCAGCCTGGGTGACGCAGTGAGACCCTGCCTTAAGGAAAAAAAAAAAAAAAGAATGTAGAGGGTAAGCATCATGACATCTGCTTACCCCAATTAACCTCAAACTGTTCAGCAAAAAACATATATATATACATATCCACATACCTTCACACATACACACATATATGCACATACAACTAGATAAAGCAAATGCAGGCCGGGCACAGTGGCTCACACCTATAATCCCAACACTTTGGGAGGCCGAGGCAGGCAGATCACCTGAGATCAGGAGTTCAAGACCAGCCTGGCCAACATGGCGAAACCGCGTCTCTACTAAATATACAAAAAAATTAGCTGGATGTGGTGGCTGGCGCCTGTAATCCCAGCTACTTGGGAGGCTAAGGCAGGAGAATCACTTGAACCCAGGAGGCGGGGGTTGCAGTGAGCTGAGATGGCGCCACTGCACTCCAGCCTGGGTGACAGAGCGAGATGACTGTCTCAAAAAAAAAAAAGAGAGAGAGAGAGAGAAACTAAATATAGCACCATGTTAATCAATTTAGGTAGTAGATATACAGATGTGCTACATAAATTCTTCAAGTTTTCCACGTTTAACATTTTATACCATAAAAAGCTGGAGGAGGGGATGAAATGCTACTAAGATCTTAAACATATAAAAAGAAAGTAAGAACATCTATAGGGAAATTTAAAAGAGTAAACAAGGGAAGTTATGCCGTATTTATCATGTAAGTAGCAAAGACATCTAATCAGGCTAATAGGTTACTTATTTGTCTCTGAAAATGGCTACCACTTTCAGTATCTCAGGTTTGTAGAGGTTTTCTAGTATAATCTATCCCAGATTTACTATGTAAATAGAAAATATTTTATGACTTCAGATGAGAGCGAAACTGTATGCTTCTGCTTTTCATGCTTTGGTGCACAGCATGTTGTAAATATAAATGACTCCAAGATAAGTCAGTCAGGAAAGATCAAATAACTCAGTGTTTTTACAATTCTGTCAGAGATATATGATGGGATTTACCCATTAGGGAGAGAAATACAGCCTAGAGTTTGAACATTCCTCTGATTTTTCTCATATTAAATTATATTTAAATATTCCCATAATGCTAATAGTCTTAGCCCCAGCATCCCTTACATACTCTGTGGTACCACAATAAAATGGAAACAGTAAGAATAATTTCAGCAATTGGGAGGAGAATGCAGAGATTATTAATTTCATACACTGTATATAATAAAAAGTGATATATGAATTTTCACTGTTTCTCACAGCTCCTCTAACTCATGCTAAGATTATAATTTCAAGTCTATATCACCACAGATGTTAAGAAGAACAGATTTATTTCAGCTTTTCACCAACAAAACCAGAGCAGGGGCATTTAATGAAGTTCATCTCCAAAAGTTTATTATAAAACAACAGCAATAACAATAAGCTACTCTGTAATTTGTCTCTAAGTCCTAACTAACCATGACTATTAAAAGAAGCATTTACTAAAAAGAGACTTGTTCATCGATTCAGGACAATTGAATTTTTTCTGACTCAAACACTTCCTCTTAGGCATCCACAATTATGTTCCAGTACTGTAAGAGTACTCTTAGTAAGAAACTCTATTAAAGTTTTTTCTGATACTTTCTTCTTTCACACGCACGTAGCGTTATCAAAAGTGTCCTGAAAGGCTGTCTAATCTGCCTTAATTTGTCAGTGCCAAAAATCAGTTCCCAGGCCTCAACATTTTTCACTTAATCAGTACTATTGTTTGCACACTCTATTTGTAATGCAACTTTTCAGGCTCTTGCAGATCGCATACAACGTATGTCATTCCATTGGCTGAAGAAAGTGTGCCACATATACAGTCAAAGACAAAGAGGGCACCTAAGGCCATCTCTCCACTCTTCTCTAGAATCAGGGTTAATGGAAGTAAGAGATTTCACCCTGAACAAGTAGTGTCTGTAGGGTGCTATTTTTAGATCATTTACAACTCAAGCAACTTGGATTGGTAAAAAAGGTCCAGATTTACTAAGTCTCTTCTCGTATTTGTCATGAGCTAGTTGATCCTTAGCAAACCACACAGCATCTCCAGGGTCTAAGCCAGAAGCCACTCCTGAGGTCATTGAACGGCCAACTTCTTTTCCTGATTAAGACCCAGTGAGATTCACTGTCTCTGCTGCTAAAACTAAGACAAAATCCTGGGTGAAATGAACCACATCTGTGCAAAAGTCTAATAAACTTTCCTGCTTGGAAAGAACCAATGCCAGAGAAAGCTGCTCATGCCAGAAAAATACAGCCACACATCCCAGGACCTGATCCTGGCCCCTAACCCTCACTGTTAAAGCTACAGTATCATTCCTTAACCCAGGGGGGGAACTCAGTAAACATTAACTGAAGCTGGGCATGGTGGCTCATGCCTGTAATCCCAGCACTTTTGAGAGGCTGAGGCCAGCGGATTGCTTTGAGCTCAGGAGTTTGGGACCAGCCTGGGCAACATGGCAAAACCCCATCTCTACTAAATATACAAAAATCAGCTGGACGTTGGTGGCCCGTGCCTATAGTCTCAGCTTTTCAGGTGGCTGAGGTAGGAGGATCCCTTGAGCCTGGGGAAGTGGAAGCTGCAGTGAGCTAAGATTGCACCACTGCACTCCAGCCTGAGTGACAGAGGGAGACCCTGTCTCAAAACACAAAAACAAAAACCTAACCGAATGAAGAAATGAATAACGCTCCCCTCAGCCTTGCTGTGACTGTTTTTGGCTGCCAACCACATGTGACAGGCAACCTCTGACCCCACATGTGGCCCTCTTGAGACCTTCCTGGGCAACAACTATCTTGCTAAATTCAGGAAAATGCGCCACCTCTGTGGTCAGAACCGCTGATCCTTCCCCCTGCCTGTCATCATTTCTTCTTCTCTCTCTTTCTTTTTACAATCATTTACTTTGTGTCATCCAGGCATTAACTTTTTCTAGATGCTAGACTGGCAATAAACATGTTCCATTGCCATGTTCTTGGGGTTGGAAGCTGTGAAAAGAATGCATGGGGCTTTTAAGGTTATAAAACTCAAAACAAATTTTAAAATAAAACAAAAGTAAAAACCAATTTTAATGTGCATTTTTCCCCAATACTCATGACTGAGAACTGGGAAATTACAAAACAGGGAAAACTCTAAAAATAGACACCTGCAAAAATCACACCCAAATCTGAATACATGGCTTAGATTTTAAAAGGAAAAAAAAATTACAAAGACTTAAAGCACAGTCTTTGTGGTTTGTTCCTTCAGCTGGAAAGGATTTCTTAGTACCGTAATTACATTTATTACATCAATAGCTGAGGAAGGCCGGGGTGGGCAGGAGGAATGACAATGTTCATTCTTAACTCCAGCAAATCCAGTTACATCCAAAAAGATCGAGAGATGCAATCTAAAGAATGAAAATTACTTGAGTGAGCCACACATATTTACGTAAAGCACATTCAGAACAACTAGTTTCAGATCACACTAATTTCTACAAAGTTGGTGCAGGTATAGAAATGCATTCTTCTGAGTAGCAGAATTGTAAGGACCTAATGCTTTTAAAACATCTTAACAAGGAGACTCAAAATGTTTTGAAATATAGGTAAGAAACTCTACCAAATTGTTCCTACTCATTTCTAAAGCCTTATGAAACATGAGAGAAAAAGACATCTGTTCATTTTCAAAGTTGGAAATGTTTCCAGTTACCTATGAAAAATGCAGTTCTTTAAAGAACTACTTCTCAATGTCACTATTACCCCATAAATTTCCCTTTACTTTCCAGTAGTGAAGCACGTTGAGAATTCTCTGCTCTTTCATTGCTTAGTTGTGCAAAAGTAGTTTGAAGAAGGAACTTCTATGGCAGACCAAAATACACTTCTCCATCAGTTCCCAATTGGCATACAAATTCCATCCCTATTTTACATATAGCCTCATCTCAGGAAGATCCACTTTTTTTTTTTTTCGTAACAACTGCTGCTTTATAAAACATTATTAACAGATTCCATGTGGGTTTTGATTATAAAATTGTCATCAGACTGAAATGGCCATGTTAAAATTAAGAAACAAAAAAAATGATTAAGTTCAGAGCACTTAAGAGGAAATCAAAGGGACAAAACCTTAAGGGACAAAAGCAACGCAGGTACAGATAAAGAGCCTAAGAAGAAAAACACGGAGTGCAGAGACCATCACAGGCTCCGACAGGAGCTGAGGGGACTCTGCATCATCAAGGGAAAAGAAGGTGCCTGCATCTTTGCAACATCAGCATCACAAGCTATGCAACCCACACTCAGGCCTAGAGATCTACTTGTCATGTGATAACAGGAAAAATAGTTAACTTTGGTGTCTTATCTCTTCAAATTGTAATGTGCACACAGATCACCCGAAATCTTGTTAAAATACAGACTCTGATTCATGAGGTCTTGGGTGAGGCCTGAGAGCCTGCATGTCCCACCAGCTCCCAGGTGATGCCAGTGCTGCTGGTGCATGGACCATAATTTGGGTAGCGAGCTCTCAAATCACATGTGAAAACACTGGGGTAAGGTTGCATGCTATGAGAAACAATGACACTGTATGTGTAAAGTACTTTAGATTTCCTGGGAGAAAGCCACCATGGACTAAAATTAGGACCACCCCAGTGGTGAACTGAACAGGACTATAATTAAAGTGTCATAATTTTCCTATGTCTTTGAGTACAAATCCCATTGCCTAGAATTTCAGAGTTTAAAGCAGTTAAAGTTTTCAGTTTTTAACCACTGCCTATAAAATATCACCTCTAAAACATATCGAGAAAATATTATTCTATAAGAAGGAAAAACACGTGAAAAGTAAGTTTGCTGACCTCAAGGAGTTCAAAATCTAGGTGACTAAAGAAAGCAAAATTCCTTGGCTGGGCGCAGTAGCTCATGCCTATAATCCCAGCTACTTGGGAGGCTGAGGCAGGAGAATTGTTTGAACCTGAGAGGCAGAAGTTGCAGTGAGTGGAGATTGCGCCACTGCACTCCAGCCTGGGAGACAGAGTGACACTCCGTCTGAAAAAAAAAAAGAAAGAAAAGAAAAATTCCTCAGTTGAAACAACAGCAAATAACACAAACACAAATAAATGATTATGTTCAAAACTTTGCAGTAATCTACTCAGATTAAATCACATTGATAACATTTACTCTATGCAACAGAAGAAAAACCTAGAGAGGTTAGTTACTTTCAATTGCCTAGAATCTAAAAATTAGATATCCTGTCCAGAGGTGAGTACTGACATTAGCATAGGCAGCCAGGAATCTGAAGCTATCTTTGGAGCCATATGTTCACAGAGTGGTTTCTGAGTTAGGAGCTTTCCAAGTTAAAGAGCAGGAGAATAGGTGTGCCTCAGAAGGAGAACAAAATTACACTGTGACATACCCAATCAAGACCTCTAGTGCAGGAAATAGATCATTGACTTAATTTATCAAGAGAGACATTTTGGTACAATGAGCCTCATTCTTTTCAGTTTGGCCAGTAATCTCATGGGCTATATTTCTTTAGCACTCAAAAGCAAACAGAATATTAGTACTTTCAGCAATGCCTGAGGATGGGCATGAGATTATAGCAAATTTCACCTGAAACTTTAAAAAAGGAAAGCTGGAATTGACTTGTCTTGATAACTGTCAAAATTAAGCATTTAATGTTAGAACTGACAAACTTACAAAAGATAAAAAGGTTTTGTGTGTTATGATCAGTCCTTAGAGAATCTGTGGCAGAATATTTCTTCAGATTGCAATATATAAAAACTGGATGGTCTCTGGCATTAACATGGATTTCTTGGGAACACATTTTTCAGAAATGTATTCTTTTCCTGCCTCCACCCTCGACTATATATAGAACTGCCGTTTGTTTTCTTACTGAGAGAGCAAGTCTTTGTGGTGTAAGGTGCTACCAGATTTGGAGTAGACGCCTTTTATTCCTGAGCCCAGTAACCTCTGTGGAGAGCTTGGTAGCAGTTAACTGTTTAGCTCCATCAAAAGCAGTATGTGGCTGGGCACGGTGGTGCACACCTTTAATCCCAGCACTTTGGGAGGCCAAGGCAAGCAGATGGCTTGATCTGAGAAGTTCGAGACCAGCCTAGGCAACATGGTGAGACCCCGTCTCTACTAAAAACACAAAAAAAATTTTTAAAAAGCTGGGCATGGTGGTGCATGCCTGTGGTCCCAGCTACTGAGGAGGCTAAGGTGGAAGGATCACCTGAGCCTGGGAGGTCGAGGCTGCAGTGAGCTAAGATTGTGTCACTGCACTCCAGCCGGGAGCAACAGAATGAGACCCTGTGTCAAAAAAAAAAAAAAAAAAAAAAAAAAAACATTATGTTTACCTCTTCATTAAGACATCCAAAGGAACTCAAAAGCAACCATGGAGCATCTCTTATCGATCTCAGCCACTGGGGAGATGAAATGATGAAAAAAATAGATGAGAGCAACAGTTGTTCTTCCATTGGTAGAAGTGACTGGTAACAAAGGTCCTTTGTGTCTTTCGATATGCTCAGATTTTTTAAAGTATATTTTTATCCTTCCTTCTTTAAACAGTCCTACTGCAATAGCAATCAGGTTTTTTAGACTGTCAAGATCATGAAATGAGTAGATTTCAGTTATGACCTTCATTTTCTTTTCTTTTCATTTATTTATTTATTTTTATTTATTTATTTATTTATATTTTTTTTTTGAGATGGAGTTTCTCTCTGTCGCCCAGGCTGGAGTGCTGTGGCATGATTTCGGCTCACTGCCAGCTCTGCCTCTCGGGTTCCAGCGATTCTCTTGCCTCAGCCTCCCAAGTAGCTGGAATTACAGGCACCCGCAACCACGCCCGGCTAATTTTTGAATTTTTAGTACAGGCAGGGTTTCACCATATTGGCCAGGGTGGTCTAAAACTCCTGACCTCAAGTGATCCACCTGTCTCAGTCTCCCAAAGACTTAATTTTCCTAAATTAATTTTCAAAAATTCTTTTTTATCGCAAGGATGATTAATTATGGAATGGGGGGACAAAAAAAAACAGGAGCATGTGGGCTTGAGGAGGTGGAATATTAATGGCAGTAGGTGGAATATTCTGAAGGCCAAAGCCACCTTTGTTGTGACTTTTGTCCCGCCTTTTCTCAGTTCAATATAAAGTGGCAAAGGACATTAACTGGAGTCAAACTGCTTGGGTTCAACCCCTGATAGGTCCACTTCTCAACTGAAAAATTACTTACACATTTGTGCTCCAGATTCCTCAAATCTAACACAGGAATGAGAATGTCACACCTTTGCCTTATAGAGTTCTTGTGAGACTGAGATGAAGTAATAAATTGAATGTGCTTGGAACCATGCATGGTCCAGCATGGTCCACTGTACATGTTCACTGGACGCTAGCTATTCTTACTGTACCTCTCTCTTTCAATTCCCACCTTTGAATCTTTTCTTTCCCACTTCCTTTATTCTACCTATCAGTTCTTTGGTTGTTGTTTTGAATTTATTTCTGTCCCGGGCCTTCCCACCTAGCCTCACTTGAAGCCTTTTCCTAAGACTGCTCCAGGCTCAGTCAACACCATCCTGCAACTGCACACAGAGGTCTAGGGGGCTGAGGTGAGAGAGAGAAGGCAAAAGCTCTCCTCCTGCAGAGGCTTCACCCAGGCAATGAAAGAAATAAGGAGATTGAAGGAGCAAAGGAAAACCACACCTGCAAAGTTCCAAATGACACGGTGCATTGGACACATGAACCTGCTTTCTGGTACACAGGGACTGTGTTTTACCTTATTTCATTAACCAAGGTAATGCTAGATCCATTGGTGAGGCAGTCTAGAAGCTCACCCAGTGATACATCCATTAACAAAGAGTAAGTTCTAGCTACACACTTCAAATCCAAAATGTTATTGAAATACAACTACAACCACTACTAGTATTTTAATGACATTTTGGATTTGAAGAACAACAGAGACAAGAGCTCAGCCTTTGTGCATAAGCCCCTTTTCCTAGAACTGTATTAGAACCAACCTAGCACTGAAAATTGTATAATTTGTACCAATTTCCCTTTGGGCTGTGTTTCTCTTTGTTCCAAAAGCTCAGTCCCTTTGATATCCCTGCAACACATTTAAGCATTTCCACTTGGTCCACTCCATGTCAGAAATGTCTTGCAAGTGACAGGTTTCTCCACTTCATCTTTGCTAATTAATCTACAGAACAAGAATGGCAAAAAGGGAAGGAACTTTCTTTTTGTTCTCACAAAAGAGTTTACCATACAAGCCCTACTACAAAAGGTGAATCAACTGGTGGCTTGCAAGTCTTAAAGATTTGTTCCAGGTCAAAAAGAAAGTGTCCCCAATTCCCATGTTAAGGCTGTTGGAGCAGAAAGCAGTGTGCATGACCCCCAAACGGTAGCATTACAAGAAAACATGGGTTCCTTTGTTTCCCTGCAGTTTTGCTGCAGTCGTTTCAACTGCACTGCTGGGTAAGATGCATACTGCCAATTACCCTTTGGATAATTTCATTCCCTCATTATCGCACATAGGATTCTAGCAAGGAAGTAACGAGAGAAAGGCCCTACAAGAAAAAGTCAAATAACTCTCTTCGCTCTCTTAGAATTTCAGATACAGGCAACAGTCAGGCTATAATTTGGTGACAAGAGATACGATCAATTTTAGAACTCCTTCATTGAAAATAGTTCTACCAAGCTTTCTCAGAGCTAGCTTATTATCCAAAAATGAGTTTAACAGAACTTATTTAAAAATTAGAGGCAGTAGTAGGAGGACCTGGGAGAGGAACAAATGTTATAAAGGGGTCTTGGGCTAGAAAACTCAAAATAAATGTTCATGCCAAAATGCTCCTAGGGGTCCCCTTGCACATTCCACTTGACTGAGAGGTTTTACTTCTTCATGAGCCACTTTCTAAACCTGGCTTTTTCAGGTACAGACTGCAAGCCTTCTCAAATTACTCTGAAGCTCCATGAAATTAACAATGTTACAGGCTAAGGTTAAGATCAGCCAACTCATGCTTTGACATTTTAAATTGTCAGATGACTAACAATTTGACAGATGCTTCTGCAACAAGATTTTTGTTCAAACAAGACTTTCGTTCAATTATTCAGATGTTCACATTACTCAGGTACATCAAGAACAAAGTAATCGGATGCCTTCCCATGATTTTACAGCAAGACAAACTCTGAAACGTACACACAAGGTGGCGAAAAGCCAAAAGGTAATTCAGGAAAGATACTGAAGATTACCCGCTCTTGTTGTGATTATTGAGGTGTTATTCATATTATCAGACTGAGTGTTAAACTCCGAAAAAGGACCTGGTGACCCTATTCCTCAAGTCAGCTGAAGAAGTCATCAATGTAGGGAAAATAATCTTTTCTTTTTTGCCACCAGCTGCAAATTTGGCATATATGGCTAAAAAGAAAAGAAAAGAAAAGAAATTCCAAGAAAGAAAAAGTAACTGTAGGCAACAAGACACAATAATTTCAACCTATCTTCTATTGGCAGCTTGTTCCATGGAGTTCTGAGATGGTACACTTTTCATAATGATTCATATCTCTCTGAAGAGTTGGAAAAATAAACACTGATGTTTGCTGACAGAGCCAGGGTTCAACTGTGTTCTGTGGGTCCACGTCAGGTGGCAATCCGGTGCAACCTTCTGCACATAATCAGATGCCATCCACAGTCAAGCAGAGTAAGGGCACTCCTGCTTGAACGAGGGACTGGACCAGGGTTCCAAAAGAAGCATTCCTTTGGAATAGTTTGGTTTTAGTCCAAGGGCTACATACAAATTCTTGAGAAGGCAGCCCTCCCCCTGCATACAGCGAGCCCCTCTACTTCACTCCCACCACCTACACACCAGAGAGAAACAGCCCAGTGTTCTTCATGAGGGAGTGAATTTTGTCAGCCTTAGGTCTTCTCTGAAGAGTTGAGAGGTTGCAGTCTGGCTGTACCAGTGAACAACATAAATAAAGGTAAGAGAATGCCTCTCCCCTCAACCCCAGGAGGGCCCCCCAGGGCGTGCTTCCCTGTCCTTTCTGCCACGAAGGCCACACACCCTGTACATCCCCCTCCCACAATGTAAGCATCTGACTGCATAATTCAAACGTCTCCAAATCCAAGCTAGCAACAGTTGTTTCTGTACCAGCTCTCAGGGACTGCCCCAGTCGCTAAGCTGTTTCAGTTCTCAAGGGAGTCCAAAAGACCAGCATATTATTTTTAGAAGGGATAAGGGAATTGAAAAACAGAAATAGGTTACTCTTAAGGAGAAGAGCATGGTACTTCTGGCTGAAATGCTGGTTCTTACCATCCAGCAAGGCACTTAGAATGCATGCATTTGTTAAATAGACAAGACAAAGACTTACTGTCTGTACATTACCAGGCTCCAGCCTTCATATTTTCCTCCGAATTTTAATGAGATCCTCCAGCTGCTATTAATGTGTCATCCTTTTGCTTCTGTGATGCACTAAAAGCAGCAATGTTTATATAAGGTGGCACCCAAGCCCAAGAACGGATGGGGAAGCAGGGCCATTGTCTGCATGGGAAGCTTCTAAGGCTGGGCAGTGGTATTAAGTCATGGAGGCTTTCACTATGCAGGCGCCACAAAGCACGCATCCTTTCTGCTCTTCCAAATTAAACACAGACGGCCACAGTTCCATTTGATTTTTAAAGCTAACCACAGCCAGGAGATTTAAAATGAAGGCTTCCTTTCCACACCTAATGCATCTCACTGTTGGAGGAGGAGGGGCAGGGATGGGGGAGGAGGTGCCACATGTGCCTGTGATTATTAGGCAGCAAATAAAGACACTAAGTTTTTCTCTCAGCCTAAGGCAGAGGCTCAATCTCTGGAAACTAAAACCAAAGCTGATGGAGATTCCCTTTATTAGGCACCACTGCCCTTCCACATCCCCCATGGCTATGCCACAGGAGCAGAACCAAGGAGAGGCTCCCAGCTCTTGTTCTCTAGCAATTGTAAATAACAGTAGACTGGAGGGTGGGGAGAATGCCTTGAAACCACCACTGAAAATCAGTCCCAAAATAATGATTTCCTTCTCCTTCTCTTTTCTCCTTCCTTCCTTTCTTGCTGTTTCTTGTCTGCTTATGTCTTATAGTTACCAAGAAGCAGCATTTTGCAATAAGAAACTCAATACCTTCTCTCACTCATGCTACAAAAAAAAAGCTAGTTGCCGGTGCTTCCAGCTATCAGAATTCATTCATTTCATTCATTCCTTCTTTCAACACTATATCCATCCTGTACAACCCTCCACCCTTTGAGTATAGGTGGGACCTGTGAATATAATGGGATATCACTCCAATTATTGTGTCATCTTAAATGGCAAAGGGATTTTGCAAATGTAATTAAGGTTAATCAACTGACTTTGAGTGGTCCTGAGTGGGCCTGACCTAATTAGGTGATGCTTTTAAAAGAAGAACTGGGGGCCAGGTGCAGTGGCTCACACCTGTAATCCCAGCACTTTGCGAGGCCGAGGCGGGTGGATCACTTGAGGTCAGGAGTTCAAGACCAGCCTGGCCAACATGATGAAACCCCGTCTCTACTAAAAAAATATAAAAATTAGGCCGGGCGCGGTGGCTCACGCCTGTAATCCCAGCACTCTGGGAGGCCGAGGCAGGCGGATCACGAGGTCAGGAGATCAAGACCATCCTGGCTAACACAGTGAAACCCCGTCTCTACTAAAAAATACAAAAAATTAGCTGGGCGTAGTGGCAGGCGCCTGTAGTCCCAGCTACTCAGGAGGCTGAGGCAGGAGAATGGCATAAACCCGGGAGGCGGAGCTTGCAGTGAGCCGAGATGGGGTCACTACACTCCAGCCTGGGCGACAGAGGGAGACTGTCTCCAAAAAAAAAAAAAAAAATATATATATATATATATATATAGATATATATATATAGATATATAAATACAAAAATCAGCCGGGCATGGTGGCATATGCTTGTAATTCCAGCTACTTGGGAGTCGGAGGTGGGAGGATCATTTGAACTCTGAAAGTGGAGGTTGCAGTGAGTCAAGATGGCACCACTACACTCAGCCTGGGCAACAAGAATGAAACTCTGTCTCAAAAAATAATAATTAAATTAAATTAAATTAAATTAAATTAAAAGAAGGACTGGGGCCCACCCTCAAGTCAGAGACCTTTTTTTCCTGCTGGCCTGGAGGGAAAAAAGGCCACCATGAGTTCCACAGTCACAAGGGACTGAATCCTGCCAACAACCTCGAGAGCCTGGAAAAGGACTCCAAGCTTCAGATGAGAAGCCTCAGCCAATTCCTTGACTACAGCCTTGTGAGACCTAGGGCAGAGAATCCAGCCAAACTGTGTCTGGACTCCTGACCTGTAGAAACTGTGCAATAATAAATGTGCATTATTTTAAGCCACCAAATTTGGGGCAATTTCTTATGAAGTAATGAAAAACTAATACAAATGCCAACATCGTCCTAGCACTGTAACGGAATGCTGGAGACTGTAAACAGAGAAGTGCAATACAGTAAGGTGAATAATGATAAAAGGTAAATACAAAATTCTACTGAACCTCAGAAGGAAGCCTCTAATCCTGGCTGGGCCAAGTTGAGAATATTGAAAGGAAAGAAGCATGGCTCTCCAATGTTCCAAATGACACCAAAGGAGACAACGTGTAAAGCTCAGAGCTCTAATCAACAATAGCAATGTGAACATGTTGCGATAGCCTTTGTCGGTCTCAGAATGGTCTCAAAATATACACAGATCATCCGCATAGAGAGCGCAATTATTTCTGCTGAGTTCAGCAGCAACTGACAACTTCACTCAGGACTCCCAGTTATCAGAAGCCAAGGCATTTAAATGGTTTCACTTGGGAATTCTAACAAGTTTTCCCCCAACAACCTTAAGTCTATGGAAAAAAATTAGAACAAGACATTCTTATTTAGGGCCTGCCTAAAGGGAGCACGAGTATTAAAATACGCTGCCGTGCATGAGAACTTTGCTGAAAGTGCCTTTGAGTTTCTTGTTTCTCTGGCTTAGAAGGCTGCCCCATAAGTTACATGAACACAAGGCTCAGAGCAAATGTCTAATCCAGCTGGCTTTCTCCTGGTCGCCAGCAGGCCTCAAGCCTGCCACTTTCTTTGGTCATAATCAGCATGTGCTTAAGGAATGCTGACTAATTCCAACGTTTGTCCAGGCAGGACACAGGGAGGTAAATCCACTGCCAAAAATAAAAATGCATTCCAAAGTCGAATAGTAGGTCACTCTGAGATGATGTACTATTTGATATCACTCCTGCCAATCCTGTGCTGCCGTTACTCATGCTCATTCTCTGTCCCTCTGAACTTCTCAATGGATCCTCTTCACTCAAGGACTCAGGAGCCTGCTTCACTCTCTCATTTCAGCCAAAAAGAGCTTCATACACGCATTTCAGGAAAAATTTACAGAGAGAGAGAAAGAAAACATGACTTACCTAACTATAAATTCGGCAATGGTTTCTCTATCATTCAGTTCCATTTAAATCCATCCCACGAGCACACTGATCTCTGTTTTCAAGGCATTGTCCAAAGTTGAGGAAGTGTTGCTGACATCTAGTCAGCACAAGAAGCTGACAAGCAACAGCTCTGTGCAATGCTTTGAAAACCCCTTCCGGAGGATTTTTGCAAGTAGGAATGAGACTACTCCCCACCACAACACACACACACACACACACACACACACACGTTCATGCAGTTTTTTTCAGTTATGTTGCAGAGCAATGTGTCCTTCAACTTAGAGAATCATTTGTGTTCACAACACATGAATGAGAAAGCCCTCCCACGCCCAGTTCTGTCGCCAGAGCCACCAGGTTGCGAGAAGAGCTCTTTATTTAGATCATCACACACGCGTCTTGTGGTTCTGTGACTCTAAGCCATATGATAGGCTACCTCCATCAATGTTTGGGGTGCCCAGCTGAGCTTAAACTCCACTCCTAAAAATAATAATAATAATAAGATCCTTTGTGCTGGCGATGATAGAGGGGACCAGCAGCACTGCCTCCTATCCAGAAGTTCCCTGCTCCTATGGTCAGAGTCATTGACAATGTAGAACAGGAATGAAAGGAAGACTGGACCCTCAGGAGGATTTCTACCTATTAAAAGATGATGGTTCTTGTCCAGCAGGTATATTTTGGTTTGAACTTTTCATCTATCCCACTATCCATTGACTAAAAGGATTGGAAACTTTTATTCCAATATTCCAGAATGTACTTATAGATATTTCATGTAAACCTCATCCAAAGACTAAACAGAATATTTATTATTACCACTGCCAAAAAGGATTCTGCTGTCTGATTTCATCCAGACAGACAAGGAAAAGATTAAGAAAAAGCAATAAATAGCCCATACACCAAAATGAAGGGGAAAAAAAAAAAAACCTACACACAAATAAATTCCAGGCAACCAAAAATAAACAAGTGCTTCATAATCATTTTTAAGTTACATGTGTTGACTTTTTAAAAAAAACCTTTTAAATGATTAAAATGTGTTTACCTTCCTTTTAGAAATTTTAGAACATGCATATAATAGTTTATATGTTTGAAGAGGGAATAATTTAGAAGGAAATGCTTTAAAAAGTGGGGAAAGGGGATCTACAAATAATTATTTTAAGTCTTCAAATGGATAAAGAAAAAAAGTGGTCTTGTTTATCAGTCCACCACCCAACATAGTTGGAAAATGGCGCTTCTTCCTTGATGCCATCCAGCATGGTGTCCCCATTCTTCCCTTGCATTGATACTTAGCACCTTTGGTCATTACAGATCTCTAGGTTTCTCCTTCACTTGACTAGCTGGAAGCTCTAAAATGCAGGCAGCACCGCTTGTTTTGTATTTTTTAATGTTAATTTTTTAATTTTTGTGGGCACATAGTAGGTATATATATATTTATTTATGGGTACATGAGATATTTTGATACAGACATGCAATAATCATATCAGGGTAAATAAATATCCATCACCTCAAGCATTTATCCTTTGTGTTACAAAAATCCAATTTTACTCTTTTGGTTACTTTAACATGTACAATTAAATTATTATTAACTATATGGCCGGGCACGGTGGCTCACGCCTGTAATCACAGCACTTTGGGAGGCCAAGGCAGGTGGATCACCTGAGGTCAGGAGTTCGAGACCAGCCTGGCCAACATGGTGAAACCCCGTCTCTACTAAAAATACAAAAATTAGCCGGGCATGGTAGTGTGTGCCTGTAATCACAGCTACCTGGGAGGCTGAGGTGAGAGAATTGCTTGAACCAGGCAAGTAGAGGTTGTGGTAAGCTGAGATCATGCCACTGGCATTCCAGCCTGGGCAACAGAGGTAAGACTCCATCTCAAAAATATACATATATATATATACACATATATATATAATTATTATTACTATTGACTATAGTCATCCTGTTGTGCTGTCAGATACTAGATCTTATTCATTCATTCTAACTATTTTTCATACCTATTAACCATCCCTACCTCCTTCCCATCCCTCCATTTCCCAGCCTCTGGTAACCAACATTCTACTCTCTATGTCTATGTCCATGAGTTCAACTGTTTTAATTTTTAGCTCCTACAAATAAGTGAGAACATGTGAAGTCTGTCTTTTTGAGCCTGGCTTATTTCACTTAATATAATGATGTCCAGTTCTATCTATATGGTTGCAAATGACAAGATCTCATTCTTTTTTAGGGCTGTATAGTACTCCATTGTGCATATGTACCACATTTTTTTTATCCATTCATCTGTTGATGGACACTTAGGTTGCTTTCAAATCTCGGCTACTGTCAACAGTGCTGCAACAAACATGGGGGTGCAGATACCTCTTTGCTGTACTGATTTCCTTTCCTTTGGGTATATATCCAGCAGGCACCAAGTTTTGTTCACTCCTGTCTAGGAGGCACCCAGCATAGAGTCTGGCCTTCATGCATTCCATTCATTCATCTAGCCATTTATTCACTTACTCAGCTCAAATATTTACTAAGCTGCTACCATGGGCAGACACTGTCCTAGGAACCAAGGATAGTAGTTACACGAGAAAAGAGAAAACAAGGTTTCTCTCAGCATTTAATGATGGAAAGGGAGACTGACAATAAAGAAACAAATGAATAAGTCAGAAAACAAGTAAGAGTTAAAATGTATTGAGTGTCTCTCAGATGTGAGGCATTGCTCTGCACTCCTTGCACTTTCAATTCCCCAAAGCCCTCTGTGACAGGTGCTATTATCATTTCTTTTTTACAAATGAGGAAACTAGAGCATAGAGAGGTGATGGAACTTACCCAAGGTCACTGGGCTAGTAGATGCAGGAGTAGTTCACCCGGACAACGTGGTTACAAGCTACTCTGCACGCTGCTATCCTTGTCACATACAGTAACAGGCCGTGGAAAGGGATGGGCTCATGGGCAAGCTACTCACACTAGATAATAAATATTTGCTGGATGGATGAATGAATGAAAAAAATAATACAGCACCTCTTAAGTTTACAAAATGTGGCTGTGAATATAGAACTTAAAAAAAAGCTTTTTAACATCTTTGCAATGTTTGCTTACCTCCTTTTGCCCACGATTGTACACTACCCTCTTATTCTATCTTCCACATGACTGCACAAGTTAGGGAGATTTTGTTGAGGTTTTTTTTTTTTTTAATTCAGTCAATATAATGAAAACAGTCGTTATAAGTAGCTTCTTTCAAACTATACCCCCGTCCACTCTGAAGTATTCACATTGCTATGCAGAATTTGCTTTTAGATCACTCTGTTCTCCAGCTGGCCTCTATGTATCTTTCTTTTCACTCACCTATTTTATCTTTTACTAAAAGCTGACACCATGCCATATGTATAATAGGCTGTGGTCCAAATTAAAGTCACCGAGCTTAAAGCTGTGTTGCAGTAAGTCTCAGGATGGCTCAAATAAGATGATAAATATATTTGGTCTGGGGATGATAACTTCAGACCCCCTAGCCTTGTTTCTCAGGCAGCCTGACAAAGAGAATCAAAGTCCTCCCCATAAAGAGCAGCAAGCTCCAGGCTGGGAAGGACAGCAGGGTCAGGGAGTCCCCAGGCACGGCCTGCAATGGGGGTACAAGGAGGAAGAGGAGTACAGGGAGTGGCCTCAGCCCTGTGCTGGCAGACCAAGGGAACAACAGAAAGACAGCTGTATCCGACAAGAGATATGTTCCCAGAGTAGTGACAGAGACAGATGCACATCCCCAGCATGGATGAGAACTGGGAGCAGTGAGAAGACCCCTTTCTCTCCAAAAATAGCTCCCCCTCTGTGGGCATCACAGTTCAAAAAAACAGCTACTGCCTGCCTGCCTTTCTCTCTCTCTCTCTCTCTCTCTCTCTCTCTCTCTCCCCCCCCTCTCTCTCTCACACACACCCCCCAAGTGCCACATACTTAGAATCTGTTATTTTAGTCATCACAGCATCACAGCAACTCCGTAAGTGTTATAACTCTCACTTACTTTACAGATGAGAAATAAGAAGTTCAGAGAGGTGCATGAATTGCCTAAAGTCACCCAACTGCTAAGTGACAGAGCCAGAATTTGACCTTGATCTGTTGGACTCCAAGACCATTACCTAAACAGCTGTGATGGTGCTAAACCTCATGGATGGTCACAGCAAGAAAGGCATGGGAGCCAGTGAACAAAGGCATGGTGACTTGAGCAGTTTGGCATTTCATCATTCTGGGAGCGTGTTCATTGCACACACAATTCCAGGAAGCTCCATAGCCCTTGGAAACGATACGCCTAGCCCACTTCGAGAAAACCTGGTGTGCAAAGCTAGCGTTTCTCCAGTTTCTGAGAGCACAAAAAGCAACGGGTGGAAGGCAGAGTTGGTGCTCGTCGCCACTTGAATCTCTGGCACTCATGCCAATGTGCATCACTGCGAATACCACTGACAACTGTTCTCTTGGCACACAGCACACTCAATGCAAACACTCTGCTGATGAAACAAAAGTGGAGGACATATTCCAAGGCCCAGGAACTGCATTTGATGCAGACCCATCCTCCCTCCTGCTGGATGACTCCCACAAACAGCTGAGATGCAGGAGATGCTGGAGCAGTTAATGGAGATGTGTTTTGATCACCAAAAGTCTAACCTATTGTAACAATTGTTGGAACACAAAGGAGTTCCTTTTTTATAGGTTTGAGTTTTTTAATACTTAGTTACATTGAAGGGTAAGCTCTAGGGTGAATTTCAGTGCTCTGCAAATCCACCAGTGGAAGGGCCCAGGGCAACTGGCCATTACCTTTTACTTCTTTTTACTTCTATGCCTGAGAAAGGCAGTTAAAGAAAGGAGCAGTGAAGCTACCTGACTGGAGACAGCTAACCACACAGCAATTTAAAAATGTGAATGGGAATACTATGTCATCTTCTCCTGTCTTTTAATTTTAGACACTCCTCTACTACAGTAAAGGTATAATCCCTCAAGTAAATCTCTCAAAAGATAAGAAATTCTGTGACTGCCATTCTGTTCATGTATCTGTCTCACCTCACCTTTGCTTTTACATTGTCTCTTCTAAAAATCCAACATTCTTTATTTATGGTTTCTCCTCTTCCCTACTGGAATATGTGTGATATGTTCATGCTTCTAACAGAATAAAAGGAACTTTTTTGTTGCTTTTTAATAACCTATAACTAATTGAAAAGTTTCACTAATATCCACCTCTATGCTAGGCCCTGCAGAGAATAAGAAAAAGAAATAAAGTGTTCCTCATGCACACAGTGGAGCATCTCTAGGGGCAGAAAGACCTGGTTTAATTTTTCTCTCTCCACTAATCAGCACTGTGACCTTGAACAAATTATGTACACAGAGCCTCCACTTTTTAGAGATCTAATTCTCAGTTTTTTGGAGATCTGATTCTTAGCACACGATAAGGACCCTGTGAGATAATAAGCTAAACCATCTCAGTGCCAAGCCATAGCAAAAGCACAGTGAATGTCAGTTTCCTTTCTTTTCTACTCTCCTCAAGGCACTTGCAAGGAGTCAGCAAAGAGCAGTCAAACTCAAGTCAAACCAAATCCCAGTCTTGTTGCTTAGTAGCCATGTGATCTCAGGCCTTTCTCTCTGAGCCTCAATTTTCCAATCTGTCAGATGGGAAGAAAATGTGTACTTACCTCCTAAGATTGCTCTAGGAATTAGCTGAGGGAAGCCACATAAAGTGGAGAACACAATATCTGACTCAATAAATGAAGCTATTATCATCCTTACTAGAGAAAAAAGACATGAAATTAAAGAACAATTAAGGACCAACTAACTCAATCATTACAAATTCTGTTTTAGATGAAAAGATGAGCAGAGTTGCAGAGAGGGAGGCTGGCATTTGGGACATCCTAGAAGAGGCAGGAATTAAAATTTTGAGATGACTGCTTGACAGGGACTGGAAAGCTGGGGTCTGTTGTTGTTTTGTTTATTTTATTTGGCAAGTGCCATGAAGGCAGAAAAGGTACAATCGAAGGCAAAGCGGAGGCCTTAACCTGGAACATATGGGAACACTAATGGAAAAGGCAGCTGGAGCCACACAGGCCCTTGAAGGGGGAGAGAGGAAAACCCGGCAGGATAAGCAGGGTGGCGCCAGATACCAGAGGCCCTGTGGATCTGCTGCTAGGCAGCCGAGCCTCAGTGGGCAGGCAGGAGAGAGCCACAGGAGGGGATCTGGGCAGTGAGTATGCAGGATCACGGTGATTTAGGAAATTTGGAAGTGATACGCCACATGGTCCCGGTGCTACAGGATACAACCAGGGGAGCCAGCCAAGTGCTTCACTTTCCCCAGCAAAGGGCAGTTCTCTACATTAACAATGTACTTAGATCACTGAGGCTCAAACCCTGACTCCTAATTCTCCTAATTACTTTTGCATGAGGATCTTAGGCAAGCTTCTTAACATCTATAGGCCTCAATTCTGCACATAAGGAAATTTAAGGGAAATGATACCTATTATTAGGCTCAGAGGAGAAATAAGATCATGTCTGCAAAGTGTCTGACATCCAGTAGGTGCACAACAAATGCTTTCAACTTTGGACTCCATTAGCCAACATCGTCCCAGTGATCCCAGAAAACTTGGTTCAGCAACAGTTTTTTCTATCACTAAAATGAAATGCCATTTGTTAAATACAGAATTAGAAGAGTTTATGAGTAAGACTATGTAAAGAGGGTTAACAAGATGTTTCGGAATAAGGAAAATAAAGATTAAAGAACGTCCACTAAAATAGAAATATCAGTGTTCTAACAGGAGGCATTGATTTAGCAATCAAGCCTCAGTTACTCTGTGTTTTAATACAGCTTGTCAGTCAGGAATCCGCACCAGGCAGAAAGCCAAAAAGGTATTGGAAATGTTCTTCTTTTTAAGTTGGATAGTGGGTACATAGGTAAATTTTTAGTCTACTGTATCAAGGTATGATTTACATACAGTAAAATGCACCCAAGTGCAGAGTTCACTGAGTTCTGACAAATGCATACACCTATGTTCTCACCATTCTAAGACACAGAATGTTTCCTTCTTCTCTGCACCCCTTCCCAGGCGATCACCTTTCTATATGCTTCTGTCACTATGCCTGTTTTATCATCATTATTTAAATCACGTCTGCATAGGGTATGGACTCCTTTCTATGTATGCAGTATTTCATCATTTTTAAATTAATGCTGTATTTTACCAGCTAAAATGAACAAGAAATGCCAGAGACTTTACTGAGAGGGTTTCTTGGCATGAAAGTTAAAAAGAGAAACCAGCCAAGCATTGTAATTCCTTCAAAGGACGGCAGTATGGGTAGCTGGTGAAATGACCAGGACAAGCTGGACCAATTCTGGATTCAATCTGACACAACTGGACACGGGTAGGTAAGTCACTTCACTTGTCTCCATTTCGCTTTATTCTTAAAAGGTGTCATCCACCACATCCCATGTGCATGGGGTGACCATATAACATATCTAAATCATGCTGTGCTAAAAGAGGGTGCTATTAAGAGTTATAAACCCAGGCTGTCCCTGGTAAACCTGGATTTAGGATGGTGCCACTTATAAGCACCCTCTGAGAGCACCTCTTGTGATGTTCCCAGGGATCTATTACGTTCTTTAAAGAAAAGAGTGTTGCACAGGTCTGAGACACAGAAACACAAGAAAGCACACACATGGAAACTATGGAACCACTTGAGAAAGACCAAGGCTGCCTGATGATGAAAGCACTCAGCTGAGTTATACTGTCTTTGTCACTCGCCCTCCTAAGAGAAGAGCATTAGGCGCTCTATCAGGACACATTATCTCAGAACTCCCATGGTGCGAATTTCATCCTGAGATACCAAGTCTTCATTAACATACTGATTCCAAGGACTCAGCCTGGGCAGGGGAGGAAGAGGCAGAAGCAAGCCTTCACAGCTGCCAACTGAATTGTTTAAAATCTATCAGATTTAGGCACATTTGTACTTACAAAGTTACAGCATAGCACCTTTTACAGTACTGTATAGATACAAGAAAGCATTCATTGTAAATATCTGAAACCACAGCTAAGAGTTAATTACAAGCCTGCAACCAATGGAATGACTGCTACAACTAAAATTAACTTGGACTTATCTAGGCTTTCTAAAACACCAGGAAAAAAAAAACACACACACACACACACACACAAAATTGCCTAAAAATTGCATGCAGAGATTATCATCGTCCCCTCCCAGGGAACTGTACAAAGAGAGATCTATTTGCCGTCAATTGCACAGATTCCTTTAAGTTGGATTTTATTGCATACACTCAAAAAAAATCTGTTTTTTAGCCATAATCTTGTGCTGTCCTATTTAATCTATAAAATTGTAGATGTAATTAATGTATAGAAAGATCTTCATTACAAAATAAAACATATTTTCATATGTCAAATTGATGATTCTTATTACATAATAAAGCAGTCTTTGGAATGTAAACGTTGTATTCTATAGGTAATGTTCTAGAAAGTAAACTTGGTCTTGCACTCGATGAAATTCATTCATTTCTCATTGGAGGGAAAGTAAATATCAGTAAACTGTTTATAGAAAATATCAGTAAACTGTTCAATTAGGTCATGTGTTACAAAGTCTAACAAGAAAAGTTTATACCAAAGCTGAAAACCCAAATGTGTATCTACAATTTTTAATAACAGACACCTTGAAGAATTTTTAAAACTAGGAATTGTGACTTGCTTTAAAACACAATTCTTAGAAATGGAGCTGATAGCTGGTCATCACAAACAAGTGAGGATCCGGGCTGGAACTCCCCATGCATACACTTGGGATCTCTGAGCTCACTTTCGGATCAGTGGGAGAAATCACATTAGTCAGGAATCTGGATCCTACTCGGGCATGAACTCCCAAATCTCTGTGTCACCCCAAGGACCATCTGTAGAAATGCCGTAGGCTTGATTCTCATCTGCAGAATCTCCTTCTCTGGTCTCGTCTCCAGCTCTAAATATTCAGTGACACTAAAATAGAGGAGGATCCTGCACTTCTTCAACAACTGTTCGGGTTCCAATTTCGGCTCCGTCTTTACTGGCTTACAAATATACTCTGACTGCGTAACTTATGGTAAGTCCCCTTCTCAGTAACAATGATCCTCCCAGCCTCACAAGGGTGTTCTGAGAACTGAACGAGGAACATTCCGAAAGACCCTAGACCCAGACGTGAGTCTGCCTTGACAAACATTATTCCCCCTTCCGAGTTACCATATCAGTATCCTCAGGGAGATGTTGAAGCTATCACAAGGTTCTTAGTGAAATAACTTCTGACTGAAGTTCAAAATAAATGCTGGATGCCAGTAAAAGAGTGAGGGGCAAAAAGATAACAACTGAATCTACTAGATATTTATTCCTAAAGCTCAGCCTCCTGGTAGCCACGTCCTCACTTCTGGTAGAAGTGTTTGCTATTCATCTTCAGAGCATGTCAAGAACATAAAATTATTCACAAAGTGTTTTTTGCCAAGAACATGAAGAGACTGTCAATGGTTTTTTGTTTGTTTGCTTGTTTTTTAACTTGGAAGAGCTTCTAAATCAATGACAAGACTTCCGTAGAGGCTGAAGACAGGCACCCCAGGCCTTCCTCTGAGGCCCCAGCCACCACTTCCTCACCCCTCCAATCTGGAGGCCAAAACAAGAGCTGGTCCCAGCACCCTTCACCCGAATACATAATGCGGTACAGGAGCAGGTTCCCCATTCCCTACTGTGAGAATCCCGAACGCACTCTTCTCTGCCAGGCTCAGTCCCCTCAAGGCTCCTCTGGCCCAGTAGAAATTATTATTATTATTATTATTATTATTATTATTACTATTATTTTGGAGACAGAGTCTCATTCTATCACTCACGCTGGAGTGCAATGGTGTGATCTCAGCTCACTGCAACCTCTGCCTCTGGGTTCAAGCGATTCTCCTGCCTCAGCCTCCCGAGTAGCTGGGATTACAGGCACCCACCACCACGCCTGGCTAATTTTTGTATTTTTAGTAGAGATGGGGTTTCACCATGTTGGCCAGGCCAGTCTCGAACTCCTGACCTCAAGTGATTTACCCACCTTGGCCTCCCAAATTGCTAGGATTATAGGCGTGAGCCACTGCGCCCGGCCCCAGTAGCAATTAAATCAAACCTAAGAATGCCATTGAATTGAGGAATAAAAACAGCATGAAAACCCAGATGTGGGCTTGTCTCAACTGCTGACTAGCAGCATAACCCAAGGAAAGTCATTTCACCATCCAGCCTCAGTTTCCCCCCATGCAATATGGAATAATGAATACCACCCACGCTACCACCCTCCCACGACTGCCAAAAGGATATCAATAACATGCACACACACTGAAAGCATGTACACCTAAGCTTGCTGGATATTGAAGTTATTTTATTAATGTCACAGTATTTCTAGGAATTTAGTCTTTCTGTGCCTTATAACATTGAATCTCTTTTCTAAAGATATAGAATAATCATAATGGCAAAATCAGTGCCAGGCATGGATCTAAGCACTTGATATATGTATTCATTTGTTCCTCACAATAATTCTATAATTATTATCCCCATTTTATGACGAGGAAACCAAGACTCAGGGAAGCGAAGTAGTAGCCATGTCCTGGCACAGCAGGGACAAGGACCCAGCCACAGTTTGTGCTTTAGCCTCTATGCTAATGGTAGGCTGACAGCTTCCAATTATTTACTTGACTGAAGAAGACTATGTCACACAGCCCCATGGAAATTCCAGACAGAAAGTGACAGGTTTTCTACTAGTCACTCGCTCTTCGCCAGCCCTGAGCCCTGCTCCCGTACCATCCATTACCCCGTGAATCAAGACAACCACCCACGGGATAAAGAGCATTTTCACTTCTAACAAATTACAAACCTGATGTTCAGAAAAGTTCACTAACTTGCCTCCAATTCCAAAATTAGTAAGTTGGGGAGATAATATAGAAGAAATATAAAAATTAAATAGAGAAGTGTCTAAATTCCTGTACACCTCCCTCAGGTGGATGGCTCCTGGGCCCACTCCTCCCTGGCCCAGTGGCCTTCCTGAGGTCCAAGTGGATCCCTGACTTACGCCAGTCCTTGTTTCCCAGCCGCTGACCTCCCTGACCAAGCGGTCTGGGAGAGGTGTGGGGAACCGCCGACCCCTGGCCAGAATGGCCAGAGGGGAGAGAATTATTTTCAAGAGACAGAGACCTTACTCACAGGCTGATGCCAAGTTCTCCAGATTCGGGATTTCACGTTGGAACTGGGGTTGCCTTTTTCCAAAGAAACAATAAGAAACCACCATTAATAGGAAGGCCCATGTCTGCTAGGGTTAAACAGGCCTTCGTGGGTTGGTGGGAGAACCAAATCACAGGTTACTACCTTGTTTTTATAGGAAAATGCATGCCAAGTTGTGAAACAAAGCCTTGCTAGGAAAGGCTGACGGCCCCCATTTGTGAGTCAGGGGCTGCTTAGCACGCTCCTTTAGTATGTGGAATCCAATTGACAAGAGGCCCGTGCACGTCCCCCACACCACAGTCAAATCTTACACTAACACGTCTCATTTGTAACTAGCGTTAACTTGATCTTATTCTCCCCAGCTTTGGACCATCTGTTATTAAAGGTGTCACAGCATTTGTTCTTTGGGAGGCCCACAACCTGGCTGGTTTGGGTGGGTTTGACCTGAGAACCCTGTGGATGAGGGAAGGCCTTCCCTTCATCCCAATGTGACATCCTGGCTCCACAAAAACAACCCCTTGATGTGAGGCTGGAAGACTTTGCCCTGGCTCTGGCACCTACTGCCATGCTGTGTACCATTGGCCAAATGATTATACTCTCTGGGCCTTGGTGTCAAGGGAGAGAGATGAATGGATGGTTTCTACATTTCTAATCTCCCTCTTCAGGTTGCAATAGAAAGGCATTGCTTGGAGTTATTGAGCCCCTATTCTGGTTAAAACAGACCATGTAGCAAGCATTAAATGAGGTGAAACATCTATTACATACATTTCATACAAACATTTTCATATAAAGCACTTGGAGCGATACCTGACATAGAATAACTGTTTGCTAATGTTAACTGTTGTTATTATAACCAATATCCTCATAAAACTCTACTAGGTACAAATGCTATTATTATCCCCATTTGACAGGTGAGGAAACCGATGCATAGGGTTTAAGTCACCTGGCCAAAGTGACACAGTTTATAAGAAGGCCAAGATTTGAACCCAGGTCTTTGAAGCTCAGGAAACCCCATTTTTAATCACTCAGCTGTACTTAAAAAAAAAGAAAAAGGAGGAAAGTCCATTTAGCTAAGGGCTGAAAGGCTTTAGTGAAATAATACTTGTTAATCAGAGTACTATAAGTGTAAGGGATTTTCAAATACAAAATTTATTGAATCCTCATCCAATTCAAACTAGGTGGAACTATGCCTTTATATATTTGGCTATGCTTCTTACACGATAAGTGCTCAAAAGATGTTGATTCGTTTTTCATTTGCTAATTTCAAGTGATATTTGATATTATAAAACACTTGCCCATCTCCCTCAGAATTCACTATAACTCATTGGATTTTAGATGTAACATTGCTTATCAAACACTTGCAAATGTTGGTGAGAAGTGACCCCACCTTAGCTAAGAAAAAGTGTGACTCTAGAGACCCACCAACTACCAAAAAGATTCTAAATCTATGAGAGATGGAGGACAGGTCCAGAGGAGCCAGAGTCATCCATTTGTAAGTGTACATGTGGCTCATTCCCGGTTTTACAGCACATTCGAGGGCTCAGGAGCATTACCAGGACTCTCATCATGGGCACAGGCATAGGTAGCAAGTGCAGGGCTAGATTCCAAGGACAGGCCAGATTCCAACAAACAGACCTGTCCTGAGCCTCCTGCAAGAGCAGCACTGAGGGCAGCCTCACGCAAGTCCAAGATCAGTTTACACAGGCTGGGGGAGGAACTGCAGCTACCACCTACAGCAGGGGTGAGTCGGTGAGTCTTATGGGCTGAATTATGACCCCCAAAAGTAATGGAAGCACTAAACCCTAGCACCTCAGAATGTGACTGTATTTAGAGACAAAGTCTTTAAAGAAGTAATAAAGATTACATGAGGAGGGTCCCAATCCAATCTGGCTGATGTCCCTATAAGAAGAGGAAATTTGGGCTCACGAAGGGACAACAAGGATTTGTGCATAAAAAGGAATGGCCTGTAAAGACCCAGGACGACAACCTCCACCTATAAGCCAAGAGACAGGCCTCAGGAGAATCAAACCTGCCAACACCTTGATCTTGGACTTCCAGCCTCCAGAACTATGGGAAAATTAATTTCTGTGTCTAAGCCACCCAGTCCGAGGAATTTTGTCATGGCGCCCCTAGCAGGCTAATACAGTGGATGACGCTGAGAAGTAAAAAGATGCTGTGTGAGAAAAATCAGGTCTCACAAGAAAATCTGAGCAGATCAGCAAACTACGCACAAGTAGGGGATAGCTTCAGGGTAGATCCAAGATGACGGATGAAAAATGCAGAGCCCAAGTATAGGAAAGAGGAAAGGGAGCAATCCATCAATGCTTTTCTAGCATTTTCTGTACCGGGCATGGAAGGCATACAAAAATCAGGAAAAGTCCTGTCTAGCTAAATCTCACAGGCCAGTGAAGGAGCAAAAAGGTTAAACATAGGGAAAGCATCAGAGGAAGGCAATAAAACAAAAAATGCCATAAGGAAATAATGCAAAGACGGCTTCAGGTCCTGTATGACTCAGTGCTGAGATCTGCAAGAATGGGCTGATAGGGAGCCTGTTTGTTTCCAGCAGGCTTGGGGCCCAGAGGAAATGAGAGTGGGGTCAGTAGAATCCTACAGAATGGGAAGGAGAAGGGACACGAGGTAAATAACTCGGAAAAGCAAAATGAAGGCAATCTAGAGGAAGGGCAAGCCAGGCAGTGCGTTGATGGTGCTGTCTTTGAATTGCCACCGTTGCCTGCAGAGATAAAGTGAGTTAAATCAGAGCTAAGCTGACTGAACCAGATCAGAAATATTGATGCTACTCCTCACGCTGTATGGCATAAACATCAAAAATAGGGAAGAATAACAGAGGAACACATCGTGTGCCAAAGCTATACATACCACACTGCAGGGGTCAGCTGTCAAAAGCAAGTCCACATGGGAAGCCAGAAGATTAGAAACACTAAGATGCGGGCCGCTTTCTGCCCATTTGGCGAGAAGAGTGGAGAGGAAATTCAAGACACTGAGCTGGAGGGCTCCTGCCCGGTTTCATCCCACACCCGTGTTAGGTTCCCACCCCCAGCAGAGGGACTGAGGGAAAGAAGCAAACAGCAGAAGGAAGAAAAGTAAACATCTAGGAAGATCCCAAAATCAAATAACCTGCCCCTGATGACTTCAAAATGTTCCATAAGAATTTCAGGTGCAGTCAGTTGAGCTGCCTTGGTACCAGCATCATACTAACACAGAAGCAATAATTTCTTCCCAAGGAAAATAGGAAGTACTTCTGTTATGCAAATCAAACATATTGTTCTTTTTTTCCCGCAGCTATATCCTCCTTTATGGCCACTGAAGGAGGATACCGTCAGGAAAAACAATGAACAGAAACCTGACTATAAAAGCATTTCCCTTCTATTGCATGGCTGGAATAAGCAAGGGAAGCCAAATTTGCACAGTTCGTCAACTTTCTATTCATGTCAACAACCTCGCTTTATTTTTGAATTACTTTATGGGAGGAGATGGTTTCCAAATGTACTATTTCTTGCTGCAGAATATGGGAGCAGTATCACTAAACCCTTAAATTAGGATGAAGAATAACACAGGCGTATTTCATGTTTGACTCTATGTTAGAATGCCTGGTTTTCCTAAATTAAGTCTTACTTGGAATCCTGAACTTTCTTTACTTTTTTTCTTTTCTTACTATCTGTAAAATCATGGCAAAATTCTGATGCAAAAAAAACTTTCATGCAACAAAAGACTAGTAGCAATAACAGAAGCTAGGCTTCCTATGAGTTGGGCATTAAAAAAGATTATTCACTATGGAAAAATAGTTGGGTTTTGTGCCTTACATCCTTAATGTGTTTATAATAGATTATAATCTTGTAAGTTGAAATAATCACTGCAATTAACACCAAATTCTCTTAATTCTAACAACTCACACAATCACTGAAACAGTTCATAAACTGGTGGAATTGCCGTATCTAAGCTCAGGCCAATATCCAAGACAGAAGTTTTCCAAAAAGCCCAAGAAATTCTGAAAAGTAGCTTCACAAACAGGGTTTTCTGAGGCTTAGACAAAAATTCCAGTTACCCGTGGCCTGACTGACAAACCCTTAACCACCTTATATGGAGTTAATAATAGCATTTCTGCCATTTACATTACCAAGGCTTTGAAAAAGCACATGCAATACCACACCTGAAGGGAAATTATGGGCAGACGTTAAGAGTAAGTAAATGCTGCCCAGCTGAAATATGAAAAGTCCTTAGATAGATCTATATAGATAGATAGACATATATAGATATAGAGATAGAGATAGATAGAGAGAGATGGGGCAACAGAAATGTATACACAAAAGAGGGAAATAGCTTATGTTTAAACAAGCAATGATGAAGTTCAACAATATAACAGAAAAAGTCTATGTACATATACCAGATGGACAGCATGGGCAAAAGGAATTTGACTTCTGAACTGATCGACGTCAACATGGATTTCAAAAGGCGTCTACCCTTTAAATGTTTATTCCAAAGAATTATTATGCCATGCCATAGGAAATTTCAGTTCATTACAGTAACACAAACACACACAAGTCTTAGTCAATAATTTAAATAAAAATTTTTAAATGACAGGGTGTGCTAATTTGTGGCCTAATATCAAACACCCACCAAAAATCAAATCAGATGTCTCAGTGACTGACAAACTCTCCAGGAGAGTCATTTCAGTGACGAAGGTCAAATCTTGGGCTGTTCCTTTATAAACTGGCACAGACCAAAAATTCCCAGAGGTTCCCTGGCCTATAACTGTATGCTATTATTCTAGAAGCATGATTAGCATGTCCTTGCCTTTTCAAGAAAGCAGCCTGTAATGCAAGCAATGAGAATAGCATGTAGGTTTGCAGAGACTGTTTTTGGCATAAACCACAGACATGTGGAAGAGTCCACCTACGTGATTCGGAACCACTACAGGTATTGTCTGAGATGTTCTAAAAGCTTTTATTTGATGTTGGAATGTATCTATACCTTAACCGGGAAGAAAAAATGATAGTAATAGGACAGAAAAGGTTATGAATCATAGTTATGAATGGAAGAATATTTAGAATACATATAATAAATAAAGGCATTTATCTGATAGTAACTACTAAGAGACAGATATGTTAAAAACTACCAAATTTAATTCAATAGCAGAACGATAATTAAAAACTAGATATAACTATAAAATGTATATAACTATACATTTTAAGGAAACACGTGATTTCAAAAATTTTATATTTATAATGAAACATATTGATGGCCAAATTATGAAATAAAGTTAAGTTGTTGAAAATGACTAGATTTCATTATCAGGTCTTCTGTGAATTCCAACGACTAAAGAGTGCTAACATCCCAAGGACTCCACTGCTATAGGATGGGAATAGGGTGTGGAAGTCAGCCTTCAAGAGATAAACCCACCCACAAATCTCAGAGAAGATCCTTTGAATCTGTACAGACAGTTGAGAGAGCCAGTTCACATACAGCTACGGTGTTATTCCCACAGGCTGACAAATCCTAGGCTGCAGCCATTTCCAGAGTCCTCAATTAATGGGTCATAAGAGCCCTGTAGTCTTAACTCCATTATAAGGTAGGAGTAGGGTAGAAGAATATGACCAGAAAGACAGGCTTAAATGTCCTCTGTGTTTCTTTTATTCACAGAATCTCAGACTGCCAGGTTCATTTGATTGTTTGTTTGAGACAGAGTCTTGTTCTGTCGCCCAGGCTGGAGTGCAATGGCACAACCTCAGCTCACTGCAACCTCCACCTCCCAGGTTCAAGCAATTCTCATGCCTCAGCCTCCTGAGTAACTGGGATTATAGGCACCCAGCTCTTTTTTTTTTTTTTTTTTTTTTTTTTTTTTTTTTTGTAGACACACGGTTTCACCGTGTTGGCCAGGCCGGTCTTGAACTCCTGGCCTCAAGTGATCCACCCGCCTCAGCCTCCCAAAATGCTGGGACTACAGGCGTGAGTCACCACACCCAGCCAACTGTCAGGTTCTTACTCCACATATTGGAACCATCCTTCCAGTCACAGAATATTCATGGGCACTTCTATCTAAATCCTATCCATCCTAGGAAACCTGATCCAAATCCCACCTCTGCTATCAAAGTCTTTCCTAAGCATCCTCATGAAAATGACCTTTTCCTCTGAATTCTACACACGACGTCCATCAGTGCTACTTGGCACCTCATCTTGACCTGCCTTGGGCCTCAGCAGCTTCCTGGAACTGTTACTTAGCATCTTATGGATTCCTGTATTGTCTTATACTTTGCATCTCCTACAGAACTCTGCCCTCACACATAAATGGGTATTTTTAATGGTGCACTTCAATATTCTTCCCTGAGTAAGCTCTTTGTTTCCCATATAGTCTTTGTTTTTTGTTTGTTCGTTTTTTAAGGCAGGGTCTCACTCTGTCGCTTAGGCTGTAATGCAGTGGTGCGATCATGGCTTTCACTGTAGCCTCAACCTATGGGCTTCCCACCTCAGCCGTCCACATAGCTGGAACTACAGGCGTGCACCACCACACCCAGCTAATTTTTTATTTTATTTACTTATTTATTTATTCATTTTTTGAACGGAGTCTCCCTCTGTTGCCCAGGATGGCATGCAGTGGTGCGACCTCAGCTCACTGCAACCTCTGCCTCCCGGGTTCAAGCAATTCTCCCGCCTCAGCCTCCTGAGTAGCTGAGATTACAGGCATGCACTACCATGCCTGGCTAATTTTTGTATTTTCAGTAGAGACGAGGTTTTACCATGTTGGTCAGGCTGGTCTCAAACTCCTGACCTCAGGTGATCCACCCACCTCGGCCTCCCAAAGTACAGGAATTACAGGTGTGAGCCAGTGCACCCGGCCTAACTTTTTATTTTTTGTAGAGACAGGGTCTCACTATGTTGCCCAGACTGATCTCAAACTACTGGGGTCAAGTAGTCCTTCCACCTAGGCCTCCCAAAGTGCTAGGATTACAGGTGTGAGCCACAGCGCCTGGCCCAGTCTTTCTTGCTTAGAGCCAACTCAAAATGATACTAGCAATGAAACATTCCCGCCTCTCCTTAACAAGACTAACTTACAACAGGTGTCCTGCATGTCAAGTCTAAGGGCTTCTTTTTCATTGTCTAGAACCTCCTGCAATCATCCTGAGGCAGACACTTTCTTTTCTTACTCCTCTTTTCAATTCACTTTCAATTGTACAAAATATCCTTTTGAACTTCTTCATCCAAAATGACACTACTTAATAAATCAGCACCAAAAAGTTTGCTTTACTCATGTGCAAATTTGTGTACTTCTTTTTCTTTGGCCCAATTGAATGCTTCAGATTATATGTATTACTAGTCATCATTTATGCTCTTGCTACAAGCCACCTCAAGTTGATACAAAGCAATCTCTGTATTTATAAAACAAAGATATTATATCCATCCTATAACTCATCCTACTTATCCTGCAAAATCAATTTATTCGTGTAACTCCCCATTCTCCAACTAGAATGAACTCCACAAGAAGGGATACTGGGAATTCTCTTTTGCACACTGTTGTGTCCCCAGTGCCTAGATCAATGGCCAGCACTTAGTAGGGCTCCATACATTCTGGTGGAATCAATGCTGGTTGAATGAATTTCCAGGAAGCCTCCCACATTCTACCTCTCAACCCCTTCCCTCTGCTTGATGAGAATATGGTCAAGAACATGAATTAACGTGAGGCCATCAGGGTTCCAGTCACTGGCTGACCATCTCAGTAGAGGTATAATCTGCAGCATACTACCTGACTTGTCTCCATCTCAATCTTCCCATGTGTAAATGAGGGTATGACTGGGCTCCTAGTGGGGACTAAGATCACGCAGGTAACGTATACAGAGGCGCACCCAGTGCTGATAGTGGCTCTTCTGTTTTGTCCCTTTCCATCAGTGACACCTGTGTCACTGCACTTCGTGGATCAGTCTTTCCCCGTTTTAACTATTAAAAGACTAGACGCTGACAACAAAACTTATTTTGATTCAAATAGAAGTAAATTAATAGGCTCAAAATGAGAGCTTGGATTTTTTTCCTATCAATAAAGTATATGCACTTGAGTGACAGCTTAGACATCTATTCTACGTTTTTATGTATGTAGCCTATACACCCTGTTCAGATAGGCCACATTGCCCAGGAGTGCAGTTCTGCACAGGTGGCTGCCAGAAGCCTGACTTTTTACAAGGTGTTAACCAAATGGCCTGTATTATACAACAAAACAGTGAGAAAAAGCTTGCTCCACCACTCCCTGACTTAGAAAATGTATGGGAAAAAAATGCAATTTGCCTCTTAGGCCTTTAAGGATCTTCATATGCCATTCTAATTTTAAGAGACATTCTTAAAGTAAATATGAGTCAAGGAGAAACCACTATCTTTATTTTAAATGTTACTACTCAAACTTTCAACTCCATGAGAACTCTTACATGTAGGCTGTGTCAACACTGTGTACACTGGAGGTAACTTTAACTCTTTGCTTTTTGGTCTTTCAAATAAGAAACGGTGCTCAATTAAATATATCTTTAGAACAAAGAATACCTGTGGTTTACACCTAGCTTTTGACCTGAGGTAAAGACGTTTTGCAGAAGCAAATATTTAATACATTTGGGTATTCTAATTTCATGTAAAATAACTAGCTACAGGCCGGGCGCGGTGGCTGTAATCCCAGCACTTTGGGAGGCCGAGATGGGCGGATCACGAGGTCAGGAGATCGAGACCATCCTGGCTGACACGGTGAAACCCCATCTCTACTAAAAAAATACAAAAAAACTAGCCGGGCGAGGTGGCGGGCGCCTGTAGTCCCAGCTACTCGGGAGGCTGAGGCAGGAGAATGGCGTGAACCCGGGAGGCGGAGCTTGCAGTGAGCCAAGATCACGCCACTGCACTCCAGCCTGGGCGGCAGAGCGAGGCTCTGTCTCAAAAAAATAAATAAATAAATAAATAAAAATAAAAAAATTAAAAAAAATAACAATGAATACTTTTCTGATGGGGTTGACTTAAGTTTCTATAAACATAGGTTATATCCCTCCACTCCTCTTCCCCCAAATAATATTGTATTTTTGGATGAGAAATTAACATAAAGCCTCTGAATTTTAACCAGCTAGATTTTCCTGAGCATAAAACATGTGCAAGTGAGCTCATAAATAAAAACCTGCAAAACTCACAACTTAAGCTTGTCATAAACAAGCCAAGAGGAGAACAAGAACACTTTTCAGCATCCACTTCACATGGCAAGGTCTTAGCTGAAAGATGTGGTCCCTGCTTTTAAAAGCACTGGTCTACACAGCAGACACATCAAGTTCACCTACCTTTGTAAATAATCCTTAGCATAACTGAAGTAGAACAACTATGAAACCCCCTTACTGAACTACACAAACTTATTATTATTGGTCATGCCAGCTCTATTTTCTGCAGATAAATCCAACCATTGCATAGCTAGGTCACGGTACACTCTATGGCAGAAAGGAAGTAAAAGTTAATGTATTTTTTTAAGTTAATGATTCAGGCAATTCTTGGAATAACTTCCACTTGAGAAGATGTAACTAAGATGTCTTATTGAAAGAGACTCCCCAGCTGTTGACAGCTCAACTTTGGAAATTCCCTCTTTTTTGCCGATTCCTGACTATCCCTAAATCCAAATTACAAAGTTTAACGACCCTGGAGAGCCATCTTTGCCTCCAGTGAACTCAGAACTCTATCTTAATATTCATTAAAGCTCTAGATTAATGTTTACTGAATTAAAGGGGGGAAAAGACACTGGAAACCTAGCCTCCAAAAACCCACCGCCTGCTCCCTTCCCACTACAAGATTAAACTGGGTGCTCCAGTGCTGAGAGTCAACCCATCCAAGGGGGTCTGATCCCGGGCCATGAGGCGATGACAGCCAAGAGGTCTGGGCAGCGGCTCCAAAACGGAGCACCCACTGCCCTGGGAAATGTTGGGCGCTTGCTATGACACAAACCCTCCCCCAGGGAGTGGAACCGGATGGTCGGAAATCAAGTCAGTTCTGTATAGACCCTGAGGCCCCAATCCCATTCCACCACCCTCCTTCCTGTTTATAGATCCCGCTCCTGGAACTCCAACTACCAAAGAGAAAGCAGACGTTTTAGAAGTATGTAACACATGACGTAACTTGAAAAAGTTATGCTGCTTATTGGCGCGAGTTACAACTTGCCGGGCTCACACAGGAAAACAGGCTCACGTTAATTACTTTGCTTTTAATATGCCATGCCTTCCTTTCCCGGGGCCCCCACAAAGGTTGGGTAACTGAGAACCAGGTACCCTCGGTGGTAGGACCCAAACTGTGTGGGCGGTGAGCGAAAGGCACGGAAGGAAGAGAGCCGATCGCTTCCGAAGCGGCAGCTGATTCGGATTCACTACAAGCCCGGCGGCTCTTTTCCCGCACAGGCGCAGGAAGAGGAAGCCTGGGCACCTCTCAGGAGGCACCGAGTTACCCGATCGCTCGGCGATGTCGCCGAGGGGGCTCGCGGCACTGCGCCGATGCCCCTGGCTCGGCCGAGGGCGTGCCACCTTTGTCTGGGTTTCCCCACCAGGATGGGCGACGCCTCGGTGCAAAGACGGCTTGAACTGCTTGGAGGCGCCGACGCCGCTGTCCGCGCTCGAGTTCCCAGCCCTGCGCGGGGCCCAGGAAGCCGACGCTGCCGCCTGAAACCTCCCACTTACACTGCGCGCACGCGGCGCGCCTGCAAGTCCCAGCCCCGCGGCTGCTTCCCCGGCGCAACAGCCACAGGGTGGAGAGCCGGAGACCCCTGGCTCGTAGGCGCAGAGGCCCGGCGCACCCCTGCCCTCCTGGCACTGCACCGCCAGACGAGGCAGGGCCCCCATACCCTCTCCAGGGCCCGCTTCTTCCGCGCCCACGCGAGTCCCTTCTTCGGGAGACAACGGGCCGATGGAACCGCCCCTCCCCAAGCAAGACAAGATCTCCGACTGTCCACCGCGTTAGGGAACGCACGACAGACACCCAGACAGCACCCACACCCCTGCCCGCCCCCTCGGCCCTCACTCACCTGCCTGCACCGTGTCCGAGAGGTCGTGCCCGGGGGCTGCGGTACGGGGAAATTCCTTCAATTTCCTGGCGCTCAGGTTTAACCCCCCGGAGTTGGCCGCCTCCTCAAGCGCGCGCTCCAGACCCCGGTTCAAGGGCAGGTTAAAGCCCCCGCTGCCGCCGCCGCCACCGCCCGCCCCGCCGGGGGCGCCGGTTCCTCCGTGGTGCTGATGGTGGTGGTGGTGGTGGTGGTGATGGTGGTGGGGATGATGAAGTGGGTGCAGAGTAGCTACCGAAAGGGCCGGGACGAAAGGTTGGGGTTCGCTTCCCGGCGTCGCCATCTTCTCCCGGGCCCCCCCACCCCGCCCCGCCGCTCCTGCGGGGGGGTCACAGCGTTCCCCGCGAGGGGAAAACGGCAGCTCGGGCTGAGTGCCGCAGTGCTCCACCGAAAGGCGCTGGAAGGAGGGGAGGAGGGTGTGGGCAGGCGCGTAGAATGGGGGCGGGCGGGGAGGCGGCCGTGGTAGCTCGGTCTTGAAGGTTTCCTGTCCCCGGGAAGCTAAGGACTGCGGCGGCGGCGGCGGCGGCGGCGGCAGCGCGCATGTGTCTCCTCCCGCCCCTGCGCCCTCCTCCCGGCGGCTCTGCCCTCCTCCGCCGTCTGCTCTCTCCTCCTCCTTCCCCCACGCAGTCTGTCCCGCCCGAGCCTTCCTCCGCGCCTATTCCGCCGGCCTCGGCCGCCCTGCCGCGATCCGCCCCGCAATCGGGGTACAGGGCGGGGCTGGACGCCTGCTCCGGGGCAACTCAGGCGCCGAACCTCTCTCTGGGCGTCCTTTTGCCGCCCAGGAGGCTTTAGGGGACTGGAGGTTGCCGGGGTAGCGGGGGGTGATCTGAGAACACGGATAAAACGGCGAGCGGCAATGAATGGGATTTGAAGTACAGCGAGGTTTGGGAAAGGAGAGGGTTCTCTCAATTCTGCGAGTTATTCTGGCTGTTTAACCCAGAGATCCCCCAAGAGGCAGTTTCACTATGGGGTCATCCCTGCGGATGCCCCCGGCATTTGGGCGCTTACGATGAACCAGGCGCTGGTTTAGGGAGCCTACGTAAGTTATCTCATTAATCCAGGGACCCCAGGAGGGCAAAAATGGTTCCCCGCAGTCTACAGAGGAAGTTAAGAAATGTATCTAAGGTCACCCCTGCAGTTAGAGGGGCGCTAGATTCGAGCTAGTGGCCCTCAGAATCTAGGGTTGCCCTCCTTCACAGTGTACCCCTGGACCAGACGCCAGCGGCAAGGGACGAATACGAGTGGGACAGAGTGTTTGCTAAGCGGTAGAAGAAAGCTACAGATATATGAAAGAAAAACTCAAAATGAGGGCAGTGTTTATGGGGGACAGAAGACATTGTCATAGGGGAAAGATGAGCTGGCTCCCCGAAATTGGGTGGTGCCAGGAGAGGCTAGAAAGCCAGTGACCCCAACCAGCAAACCAGTCACAGCTCGAGTCTGAGCTGAAAGAACCATCGAAGTGTCCTTGTGCCCTTCTTCTTCCCGCTTTGGGGCATGGAAACGAACATGTCCGCTTGCAAGTGAATTCACATTCTGCCATCAGCCACCCAGTGGCACCCAGGCCGATGCTAGCACACCAGGGGCGACAGAGAACATCTGACACCCTAAGGGCAAGACCAGCTGGAAGACTAATAAAGTACCATTCCTTTCCTGAAGTTAAAGCTTCATGTCCAACTTTCCAGGGCCTTTATTTTTGCTCTATTCTTAAGGCTTGATTGTCGGCTATGAGCGACTTGGTTTGGGGAAAATGAGTCGGGGGTGGGGGTGGGGGGGAGGCGGGGTGTCAAGCACGAAAGCAATGCAACCTTTGGAGTAGGGGAGCTGGTCTTTTAAGTGGTAATGCAGAAGTGTGATGGCCTAGGCAATAGGCTGAAACTGGTGACTTCACGGACTCGGCACTTAAGTATGGCATGATCTGTGTCACTTGAATTGACTGCACAGATAGTCGCCCTTAATTCCTACGAGATTATTGGCCCTGAGCAAAGCATTCTAATCTGCTCGGAGGAGACACGCGCCACCTGCTGGTATCCTCCCGCAAACCTCCCCTCTGACATGCCATTCGCCGCAGCCTTCCAGGCTTGTAAAAGCCAGGCTTCAACATTCATAACAATAATGACAATAATAATAAACGAAAGTATACTTTCATCACAAAAAAGTAACCAAATATCCACTTTCCTCGAGGGAGAGGAACAGAGAAAAACAAACTCCAGTGAAAAACAGAAACACAGAAAAAAATCCAATTAAAAGAATCTTCAGCTGAAACCAGGTGGTAGTCTGTGTGATCGGCAGCCAAGACATGATTTGGGACGTCTCCTGGCTGACTGCAAATTTACTTCAGACTAAGAGTCTCTATGATGCATCATAGGAAGCATAAATATTTTTTTTAAAAGACCACAAATTCTTCTTTAAAGAAAATGGATTGAATATGAGCTCACGATTTGCTTTTTAACAAATGATCAGTGCCTCTGTCAGATTGACCTAGTCATTGTGGTTTGTTTACCCATCTACAAATTACTAAACTGTAAATTCCATGAAATAGGGACCTATTTTTTGCAGCTCTCTCCCCATACCTCAGAATTGAGAGGAGTACTTTGTATATAATGAGTGCACAATTACTATTAGTAATCAATTAAGTATTGCGTAATAGACCATGTGTTTAACAGGTTTGCCACTTGTTGATATGTCCTTTTTTGTTTGTATAAATTTGTGGGGTAATTGTTGATACATCTTTAAAGTTTCAAATGATTTCCCTGAATGAAGGAGTTTTTTCTTAAAATGGGAGAGAGTACCTGACCCTTGAAAATGATCTTGATTATTTCTAAATATTCAAGAAACTCAACAAGCCATTTCCCCTTGCTGTCTTGCTTCTTCACTGTTTCTTCAAGAAGATGGACATCTCTCTTTTGTTTAATACCTTGTTTACTTTTTCTGAAAACAGTACCCTTTTTCTATTAAGGGCAGGAATCAGGCCCTTTTTAAAAAATCTACTGCCTAGAAGATTCAACAAATGATGTTGTCTGGCTGAGATATTTGATGTGACTAATAACATCAACATGAATTTCTCTGAAGATAAATAATATGTGTTTCAGGATTTTTCTATGTGAATCAGCTAGTTGATGAAAAAATGACCCTGATAAAAGGAGGAAAAAAAATAGGACAATGTCCTGAGTTTTTCATAAACCTGAATGTACTTAATTTCAAGAATTGTATATAATTGTGAGGCTGTGCCTTTACTATTTTTTTTTTCTGGTGAAAAATAAAAACTAAAACAATGGTAACAATAAATTGTAGTGTTTTTTAAGTATCCTTTTTCAAAAAATAAAAAGAGGTTACTGAAGTCAGTTACCAATTATTTTAATGTATTTATCTCTGAAATCAAAAACTCTGGGAACTACTGTACTTGCTGAGACCCTTGGTTTTCTTAAAAGGGAGTTAGTCATACATAAGTCCAGTCACCTGCCTTCAAGTATTTTCTTAAGCTGTGCTCACACCAACTATAATTTAATGTGATGCTTACATATCTTTGGAGGAGTGTTGGTTTGTGTCTTCATTCCTGCCTCGGTTCTCATTCTAGAACTGACCGTAAGTCTGAAAAGAATATGTCTGCCTTTACTTTCTTCTACTTTTTTTTCTTTTTTTTTAGATGGAGTCTCGCTGTAACCTCCGCCTCCCATGTTCAAGGGATTCTCCCGCCTCAGCCTCCCGAGTAGTTGGGACTACAGGAGCCCACCACCATGCCTAGTTAATTTTTTTTTTTTTTTTAGTAGAGATGCAGGTTCAACACATTAGCCAGGCTGGTTTCAAACCCCTGACCTCAGGTGATCCACCCACCTCAGCCTCCCCAAAACGCTGGGATTACAGGAATGAGCCACTGTGCCTGGCCCCTTTACATTTGATTTATTTATTTATTTATTTATTTTTTATGGGACGGGGTCTTGCTCTGTCGCCCTTGCTGGAGTGCAGTGGTGCAATCCCAGCTCACTGCAACCTCTGCCTCCCAGGTTCAAGCAATTCTCCTGTCTCGGCCTCCCAAGTAGTTGGGACTACAGGTGCATACCACCACGCCCAGCTAATTTTTGCATTTTAGTAGAGACAGGGTTTCACCATATTGGTCAGGCTGGTCTTAAATTCCTGACCTCAGGTGATCCACCAGCCTCGGCCTCCCAAAGTACTGGGATTACAGGCATAAGCCTCTGCACGCAGCCCCTTTACATTTTTAAATACTTCATAGCTAACTATTGTCCAGACCCAGTTTTTTTACACTCTGTGCCCCAAACTCCCCAACAAAAAACCTCAACCCCCTCATAGAGGCTCATGCTTCCTTCTCTTGGAGCAAAGAAGCAGTAGCTTCTAGCCTCTGGCCACTTTATTTCCCTGTTTTCTCCCAGATTAAAGTGGAGTTCTGGCTCCTAGACCAGGCAGACTTTATTTAAGTACTCCTTTCTATAGCAGTTCCTGCGGAATAAAGAAACTACAGAATCTATGCCTCAAGATAGGATTCTCAGAGAAGCTGGCTTCTTGACCATTCTCTGAATGACAATAGGGGAGCAGTCTGTCATAAATCAATAATCTATACTTTAGTCCTTGTTCTATCTTCATAAATACATATACATGGTCTTATGAAATGTCAATTTTCATTTATGTGTGATTTTTGTTTTTAAATCAATGCTTTTAAAGAAATTATATGAAATAATATAACCAATTGTATAATGGAGAGACAACATTCTGACTAGAACTTATGAGTGATAATAGGATTTTGAAAAAACCCGAGGAAAATTTGGTTTGGACCACTGTGGATTAGAAGCTGATTGTAATGAAGAGAATATTTTGGTAACTCAAAAATGCAAAACCAAACATCATATGTTCTCACTTATAAGTGGGAGCCAAGCTATGAAGACGCAAAGGGATAAGAATAATACAACGGCCGGGCATGGTGGTTCAGGCCCATAATCCCAGCACACTGGGAGGCCGAAGCGGGAGATCGCCTGAGTCCCAGCTTCTGGGGAGCCTGAGGCACGAGAATCACTTGAAATGGGAGACGGAGGTTGCAGTAAGCTGAGATTGTGCGCCTGCACTCCAGCCTGGGCGATGGAGTGAGACTCTGTCTAAAAAAAGAAACACCAGAATGATACATGGACTCTGGGGACTTGGGGGAAAGGGAGGGAAGGAGTGAGGGAGAAAGGACTGCACGTTGGGTCCAGTGTACACTGCTCAGGTGATGGGTGCACCAGAATCTCAGAGATCACCGCTAAAGAACTTATTCAGGTAACCAGACACCACCTGTTCCCCAAAAGCCTATTGAAATAAAAATAATAATAATAAAAGAATATTTTGGCTTAAGGAGGTTGAGATCTCCTTAAATAAGTTGTAAGGAAAAAAAAAATCACTGAGTAGTAGCAAACCTTCTGATTCCTGCCAGAGGTTTGAAAGAGGCTTCCAGGTGAATTCAGTAGAAAATAAGGACCAAAAGGCATCAGCTAATAAGACTTTAACTTATAAAGAAAGATTTTTAGGCCAGGTGCGGTGGCTCACACCTGTAATCCCAGCACTTTGGGAGGCCAGGCAGGCGGATTCACAAGGTCAGGAGATCAAGACCATCCTGGCTAACACGGTGAAACCCTGTCTCTACTAAGATATGAAAAATTAGCTGGACATGGTGGTGTGTGCCTGTAGTCCCAGCTACTCGGGAGGCTGAGGCAGGAGAATTGCTTGAACTCGGGAAGCAGAGGTCGCAGTGAGCCAAGATCGTGCTACTGCACTCCAACCTGGCACCAGAGCAAGACTCCTTCTCAAAAAAAAAAAAAAAGAAAGAAATAGACTTTTAAATACCTGGCTTGTAAAAAATGCGAATGTAAATGTTAGATAACAGATAATACTAAAAAATAGCTTTCCTGAGACTGGTTCGCCTAAATGTTTCACCAGTTCATCATATTATGTTATTGGTTTGTAACATAGGGATATTGCATTATTGGTTTGTAATATGATGAATATGTGAATTTCGAGGAACCAGTTATTTGTTTATTAATACAGTCATGCCTCCCTTAACAATGGGGATATATTCTGACAAATACATTTCAGGTGACTTCCTTGTTGTGTGAACATCATAGAGTATACTTACACAAACCTAAATGGTATATCCTATTACGCACCTGGGCTATGTATGGTATAGCCTATTGCAGCTAGCCTGTACAGCATGTTACTATACTGAATACTATAGGCAATTGTAACACTGTGATAAGTATGCATTTGGTTATCTAAACATATCTAAATATAGAAAAAGTACAGTAAAAATTTGGTATTATCACCTTATGGGACCATCATTCCATACAGTCTGTCACGGACCAAAACGTCATTATGCGTTGCGTGACCGTAAATCATTTAACTTGCGTGAATAAACTGAAGCAGCATTATCCAGTGTGTGTGCCTCTGAACCTTAGTTCTTTAGGCTGCTAATAGGCACTATGCATAAAAGATTTTTTTTGCCAAATAAGTTTGGGAGACAAAGGGTTAATTTAAAAGTTTAGAAGTTGTTTTACTATCAGAATTCTCTGAATCCTTGATATGCTTATTTACATTGTGAACATGGAAGAAGGAAAGATGATTCACTGCAGTTTTCTCCTATATACTTGGCCAGTCTCATCTTGCAAGACTGTTATCCGTGGCTGACACTTGGAGAGACCCTGGACTGGGGTCATCTCTCTCATGGATGTGTCATCTTTCAATCGCTGATTATATTGCAGTTCAACTGATCAAAATGTACCTCCAAATCAATATTTTAAGTACCTCTTCAGGCCTGTTGTTCATTAGGTGGACTTTAAAAGAACAAAAAAGTCTTCCTATTTGTATTTAAGGTACTTTGCATCAAACTAAAACAGTAATTTTCATGTTCCCCAGAGGCCGTTTTTAAGACTCTTGATATCATTACAGGGATATTTTCTGAACCTAAGGCTGTCATTAGGGGCTAGTCAGAGGCTCCCAGAGTGGTTGTTCTCTCCAGATTTAGCAGAAAATGCCCTCTGGCTACAATGGCGTTAAGCTTCCCATACCCAGATGCTGTCACTATTCACATACACAGCGTTTAAACATTAGCTGTCTAAAGCCCCGAGTTATTTCTCAAATCCTGCCCGTGCGACATTTAAAGAGAGGTCCTACCTGGACGTAGGAAATAAGGCTGGACAATGAAGCAATAGTGCAGAAGCAAAGGAGCATGGTCATCTCATTCTATCTGTTGGCAAATCAGGTCAGCAGGTAGCACAACCCACCACAGTTCAGAAGTCAAACCAGTTAGGACTTTCTTCGATTTCTGGTTGCTGCAGAGAGAGTGAAGCCAGAATTAGTGCGGTCGGGATAAAGGACTGACCAGAAAGGAAGTTCACCCCGGTGAGGGTGAACAGTGTTGGAATACCTCATAATACCCACAGGGGAGTGTTACCTGCAGGTCTGGTCACAGCCGCTGGAGTCCCAGATAACTCTTCTAAGAGCAAGGATCCGCCGGGCGCGGTGGTTCACGCCTGTAATCCCAGCACTTTGGGAGGCCGAGGCGGGCGGATCACGAGGTCAGGAGATCAAGACCATCCTGGCGAACATGGTGAAACCCCGTCTCTACTAAAAAATACAAAAAAACGAGCCGGGCATAGTGGCGGGCGCCTGTAGTCCCAGCTACTCTGGAGGCTGAGGCAGGAGAATGGCGTGAACCCTGGAGGCGGAGCTTGCAGTGAGCCGAGATCACGCCACTGCACTCCAGCCTGGGCGATAAAGTGAGACTCCGTCTCAAAAAAAACAGAAAAAAAAAAAAAAAAAGAGCAAGGTTCGTCCCAGACTATGCAAGTTGAAGCAAATCATAAATCAGTGCCTGGGGGATGTAGGGCACAGCCCACAATGGGAGAATGCCCAGGAGGTAAACAAGACCCTAGCCCAACTGGCTAGGATTCAAGACAGGGCCCCAGGCACGATGGTGAGCCAGAGTTCCGTCAGGAAGCAATTGTCTAGCACAGAAAGTCTCTGCAAGGAGGGACAAGAAACTGCTATCAGTGATGGCTTATGGGAAAGAAAACTGGTAGAATGGGATGAGAGAAAGACTTCTCTTTCTCTGATACCTTTTTCTTCAGTTTTACCTTGTGCATCTATAATTAATCAATATAATAATAAAGCAGTTAATTAATTACATTTTAAAAATACTAACTCAGAAGACTGAGTTTGTAGCAATAGTCAATGAAGTCATGGGTGAGTCCCAAGGAAGATGTAAATGAAATGATACTCTGCAGGATGAATTGGAATTGAAGAAACAAGCCAGAATAGTGCTAACAGGGATATGAGGTGTGACAAAGGGTGCTTGGACTAGGGTGAGGCACAGGGCATGCAGAAGGATGGATGGACAAGAAGTTTTTGAAAGGAAAGACAACAGAGTCAGCATTCAACAAAGATTTGCTGAACTGCTTGTAACTCACAGGCAATGTTTGGTGCTGGAGTTGCAACAGAGAGAGCTCTGTCCTTGTCCTGCAATAATAGTAAATGCAAGACACAAAGACTTGGGGACACCGAAAATCCTCTGTCTTTGAGAGAATAGTTTCAGGACAGTTCAAACTGCAGAGGTAAGGAGAAGGCAAAGAAAGTAGAAAGAGTAGGTGTAAGTTACTTACTCGAAGTGTTTGGGGGCTAGAGGAAAGAAAAAGATTAATAGTTGACTAAAAAGCAAATAAAGCAGAGAAAACAGGTTTAGTTTTTAAGATGGGGAAAATTTGAGAAGATTTGAAAGGAGAAAACGAAAGAAAAGGCCTGTGGAGAAGGTAAGATTGGAGAGTCCAGGAAGAGAAAGTGGGGTAAGGATGGACTGGACACTCACAGGTGAGACATCCAGGGAAAGAAAGGAGATGAGAAGGATTCAGGTGCCTCCTCTGATCCTGGATTTAAAAGATCAGGAGACCTGGGTAAGAACACTAATATGCCAAAGCAACAATTCAGACACTTTAGAGACTGTATGCTGATGGGCCGAGAATCTGAATATATCCCATCTGCTAAGAGCAGAACAGGAGGTTGGCAGTGGGAAGGGAGATTTGTGAACAATTCACACTGGAAACCACAGATCAGGTGCCCGTTGTACTCAGAAATATTTAATCTTTAGTTTTCCACCCTAATTAGCATATTAACCTGTCCCTGAATTATTGATGCTGTTTTTCCTCTTGAGTGTGCTTATTTGCTCATAATACTTCTATCGACTGCAAAACTAAATACTCCTCTAAAACATATAACTTGGTGTTTAAGATAGAAAAATTAACTGGCTCCTAAGAAGAGACCAGTTGTCTCCAAATACCTTTCTGTAGACAGGGACACACCAGAGTTCAGACACAGCCTGTCGACTCCTCAGCCAGGGAGGCCTAAGGAATCTAGCCCAGCTTCCCTATACTACAGATTGGGAAACTGGAATAAATTTGCGTGAAGGTGAATTACCCAATGTCATGCAGCTGGCCAGTGCAAAATGTTGCTTAAAACTCAAATGTCTATTTCCTACACAGTGTTTTTTCTTTGTCCCTCTTAGTGGGAATAGAAGTCACCAATTATGTCACTACCTGCCATGCTTGGGGATCTGCTTGTGTCCTTCCATCAGTGGTTCATTTGCTTTCACTCTGAGTGTAGCTGGTTAAAGGGCTGTGCTCTAGGGTGCTGGCATACAGGGCTGATGCTGGGTAAGAACTGTGGTCAGAGCTGGTCCAAGGGACATGAGATGCTTTGACTAGTTGTCTCTGGGACAGGACAGGCCTTGTACCCTGGATAAGCTGAGAGGCAATGTAAGTACCCAAAGTCCAGGCATAATACAAGGCCGTGATTAGCTGGTCTACTTCATGTAATGACCTTTCAGGATCTTTTCTGCCATAATCAGAAAGGCTGGATTCCCTGAATCTCTAGACCAGCAGCTGCAAAATATTTTGGGGGAGTGACAAATCCTTTGAAGATTTTTGACAAGCGATGTAGCCTCTCCCCAGAAAAATTAACGCTATATCCTACACATACTGTTTTTTACACAATTTCAAAGGTATTAGAGACTCTCTGAACCCTATAGGGCTGGTCAAGCATCATATAATCAACTCTGACTCTGAACAAATCTTCCCTGTTGAAAAAACATCTTGAGAGTAGTAGTTAGTTTAGTTAGTTCCATGAGATTATCTCAGAAAATATTCTATGTTTCACTTACAACAAGTTGTTTTCTCCTAAACCTCTGATATTTCCTTTGGGCACAGAAGGAATTGTGTGATGTTAGAATTGTCTTCCAGTGCATGCGTAGCGGTTGGGGTTAGTTGAGGTGATGCTGATGAGGAAAGGTCATCCATGCTGACCCCAGGCCCATCTTTAACACTTTAAACTCCCCCTTTCAGCCTCCATGGCTACGCACTACTTGCCTTGATCCTCACCCAGCCTCTTCTGATCGCCTCCCACGGCCAGGTTAGATTATTCATGTGTGCTCAGGCCCTTTGCAGTGTTTCTGCCATCTGGCTAACGATGGGACACCATATGTCAACAGCAGGGAATGGCCACCCACCTACCGGTTGGGGCACAGGCCTGCCCTCGTGAACAGCACGGCTGCCCAGTGTGTGGCTCACTTCCTAATGACACAAGGCATCCCTTGCATGAGTCTGCAAGTAGGACACTGAGTTCCTTTTACTCTGGGCTGAGTTTGTGGCAAATGGCGTAAATGTGTTTGGGTAACATTTAAGTCATCCATCACCTTCCATATACCTAGAATTTAGAGTAGCTCAAGTTGTTTCAACACAGGAATAGATATTATCTAATTAAACAACCCATTACTCCTTTAAGTGAAAAATCAGGAGGCCAAGGCTTTACTATTGAGTTTATTGGCTACATTAACTGGATTTTCACTCAGCACCATCCCCCAGGGGCTCCAGATTGCTCAGTGAGTTGGGGAGGAGGGGAAAGAGATTTGTGAAGCCTGATGTCAGAAAACCACATTAGATACCTGTAACAGAAGCAGGGCTTTCTGTTTTCAAACTTCGTTAGATAGGAAACTGGTAAGCGTGTAGATTACCTTGTGTGGTTGGCACTGAAGTGTGTAAATATGGGGATGGGAGTGAGAGATGGGAGAACCTTAAATTTCAGATCCCCCAGACAGTGGATAGTAGCCTCATAATCTGATATGAGAGAGTCACACATCTTTCAGGTCCTTGCTACATATTAGGTCACCCTGTTTTTCACTCACCATTTCAAATTATATGTGCCTTTTTTGTAAATGGGACTGTTTGGATCCAGAGGGCTGCATTAAGCGATATCTGTTTCACTTTATCATATTTGAAAGTCCAAGAGATGGTCCAGGCTTATGGTTTTCTAAAAATGAGGCCAGGCTCTTATTTGCTTCTCCTTTCAAACTTCCTTTTATTTTAAAAAATAATTGGAATGCAAATAAGAGATATTAAATGCAGCGCTCTTAATAATTGACTCTTCTTTTAGTCATTAACTATTGAATTAAGTAGGCAAACAAATACGTGTTCCGCATTCATTAGCCCACCCCTGCATAACTTCAGGGAGCCAAGAGGAAAACCGAGAGGGCTTTTACACATGGGGGAAAATGGAATGTGTAGCAGCCATCTGACCTAGTCCAGTTAGTGAGAATAGTAGATCTGGCATTAACTTAAAATATATTTTTGCGAATTGTAATTTACATGCAAATTTGCTCTTTTTGACCTTGCCCTTGGTGTTTCCTTCAAATGAGTAAAATAATAAGCTTTTATAAACTGCATGATTTCGTAAGATCACAAAAGTTCAGTAGAATAATGCATGCTATAGTTATTTCTTAACTACTGTGCTAATTAGAGTTCTTGAAGGCCAAGGTCATTTAAATACTATGTGTAATGGAAGGATAATTGAACTGGGAATGAGGAAGATACAGCCCTATTTCCAGCAAGGCCAGCAGCCAGCTGTGTTACTGTGGCTAAGTCATTTAGATTATTTGGAGCTCAATTTCCACATTTGTCAAATAAAGGGAGTGAGTAGTGTGTGCCTAAAATCTCTTTTTTCTCTGAGATTTCGTTAACTTTAAAAATTACAGTTTGATCAACAATGTCAACTTTCTGCTCTACCAAACACGTTTTGACGGTACTTCTCACCCAGAGAAAGATATATTTCTAATGCGTCCCCTGCCAAGTCAGAGTAGGAAAAATTACATATGGCCTAAAGCTGGCAGTAGAGAAAACCAGTAGCCTGAATAATCCACAAAAAAAGTAATAATCTGTCATACAATCAGCTGTGTGAAATACTGCAAGCAAATTCAGTTTTAAAATTCTTAGGCATGCTGCTGTTGTATATTCCCTATATTCCCCCTCTAATAATACCTTGTTTATATTGCACTGATGAGCAGAGACTTAATTTTGCAGGAAAAGGAACAAAAAATGTACAGAGGGAAATGAGAAGTGATGAAGGTGTAGCATCGGAAAAGGAATTGAGAGAAGGACTCTCCCAACCATCAATCTCAAGGGCAACTAGTCAGCCAAGTGGGTTTAGGGTAAGTACAGAGGGGTGGGGATTTTCCTACTGCTTGATATGCTGCTGCTGTGGACACCTAAGGAATCGTGATAGTGAAGTAACACTAACATTTGTGTGTTTTTGTTTTTGTTTGAGACGGAGTCTTACTCTGTCGCTCAGGCTGGAGTGCAGTGGTGTGATCTCGGCTCACTGCAAACTCTGCCTCCCAGCTTCAAGCGATTCTCCTGCCTCAACCTCCCAAGTAGCTACGTTTACGGGCGCCTGCCACCACAGCTGATTTTTGTATTTTCAGCAGAGACGGGGTTTCACTATGTTGGCCAGGCTGGTCTTGACCTCAAGTGATCTGCCCGCCTGGGCCTCCCAAAGTGCTGGGGTTAGAGAAGTGTGAGCCACCACGCCCATCCTAACATTTGTTTCTGCTTATATTGACATACACATACAAAATACATTCTGCTAAAAGATCGTTTTACGGGTAAAATTATGACTCTCATACACATATGAAATAAACACATAGGCTGGGCAGTGGCTCATGCCTGTAATCTCAGCACTTTGGGAGGTGAGGAGCGTGGATCACCTGAGATCAGGAGTTCAAGACCAGCCTGACCAACACAGCGAAACTCCATCTCAAAAAATAGCTAGGTGGGGTGATGGATACCTGTAATCTCAGCTACTCTGGAGGCTGAGGAACGAGAACGACTTGAACCTGGGAGGCGGAGGTTGCAGTGAGCCAAGACTGAGCCACTGCACTCCAGCCTGGGCAACAGAGTGAGATTCTGCCTCCAAAAAAAAAAAAAAAAAAGGAAAAAATATGAAATAAACACCTGTCAAGGAATTTATTTAACTCATTAATTAATGAGTGAAGCCAATAAGATATTTCAGCCTGTTCAAAGGAAAATGCAAATTAACATACACAGGTATAGGCAGATAAGGAATGCTGACATGAATTCACAAATAGATACAAAAAGCAGTCTATCTACAGGGCAATAATCAATTGCCCTTCACCAGACACACATAATTTGCAGTTCTATGGACAAGAGTCATCTACATTGTTATTAGTTGTCTACCATTTACAGAGTTGTAAAATAGCTCAAGAAAATGAAAGGGAGAGATAACTCAGAAGGGTTCACTAGAGAGGACACTCAGTAATCCTCTTCTTTTTTTATCCCCCTCCTTCAAAGTTTTTCACAATTTTTCCTGACAATTCACTTTGAGGGAATGTAATATGGTGGAGGGCAACAAACAGGATATAGCAACGGGCAGCCCTAGATTTTTGTCACCTCAAGCTATATATATATATATATATGTGTGTATATATATATATATATATATTTTTTTTTTTTTTTGAGACTGAGTTTCATTCTGTCGCCCAGGCTGGAGTACAGTGGCATGATGATCTCGACTTACTGCAACCTCCACCTCCCAGGTTCAAGCAATTCTCCTGCCTCAGCCTCCCAAGTAGCTGGGATTACAGGCACCCGCCACCACAACTGGCTAATTTTTGTATTTTTAGTAGAGACGGGGTTTCACCATGTTGGCCAGGCTGGTCACGAACCCCTGACATCAAGTGATCTGCTCGCCCTGGCCTCCCGACGTGCTGATATTACAGGTGTGAGCCACCGCACCCGGCCTCAAGCAATATATTAATATTTGACTTTTCTGAGTCTGTTTCCTTAGATGTAAAATGAGGATGATAATACCCACCTTTCCAGGTTGTCATGAAAGATAAATAAGATAAACATATAAAGGAGTGTTAAAGGTTTGGCATAGTTCTGAATAAGTGGCAGTGTTTATTTGGCAGTAATAATTACACGGAAAAGTCCAGAGCATACCTAAGAATAATGTAGCTTTACTTTTGAAGAAATATGACTTTCTGTGATCCAAGAACAGTACAGAGAAAAGTGCTTTATAATTTATAAAATCCTGTGTGGAAAAAAAAAAAAAAGGTAGTTCATTGCTGGTGGGAATGCAAAATAGTACACCACTTTGGAAGACAATTTGGCAGTTATGCAAACCTAAACATACTCCCACCATATGATTCAGTGATCCCACTACTTGGTATTTACCCAAATGAGCTGAAAACTGTGTCCACACAAAAACCTACACACAAATGTTTATAGCAGCGTTATTCACAATTGCTAAAATCAGAAAGTAACCAAGATGTCCTTCAAAAGGTGGATGGATAAAACAATTGTGGTACATTCAGACAGTGGAATATTATTCAGCTATATAAAGAAATGAGCTATCCAGCCACAGAAAGACATGGAGGAACCTTAAACGCCCATTGCAAAGTGAAAGAAACCAATCTGAAAAGGTTACATACCATATGATTCCAACTACATGACATTCTAGAAAATGCATGGAAACAGTGAAGATCAGTGGTTGTCGGAGGTTTGGGGGAAGGAAGGGGGAATTGGTGGAACCTGGGGGAGTTTTAGAGCAGTGAAATTATTCTGTATAATACTACAATGGTGGATACATGTCATTATACATTTGTCAAAACCCATAGAATGTGCAAGATCAAGAGTGAACCCTAATGTAAACTATAGACTTTACTGTATCAGTATTGGCTTATCAATTATAACAAATGTACTACACCAATGCAAGATGTTAATAATAGGGGAAATTGGGAGTTGGGGGATGAAGGGGTATGTGGGAATTCCCTGTGCTCTCCACTCAATTTTTCAAGTGGGTTTTTTGTTGTTTTTTTTTTTTTTTGAGATGGAATCTCGCTCTGTCACCCAGGCTGGAGTGCAGGGGCACAATCTCGGCTCACTGTTAGCTCTGCCTCCCAGGTTCACACCATTCTCCTGCCTCAGCCTCCCGAGTAGCTGGGATTACACGCACGTGCCACCATGCCCGGCTTTTTTTTTTTTTTTTTTTTGTATTTTTAGTAGAGACAGGGTTTCACCATGTTAGCCAGGATGGTCTCAATCTCCTGACCTCATGATCCACCTGCCTCGGCCTCCCAAAGTGCTGGGACTACAGACGTGAGCCACCGTGCCCAGCCATTCTCCACTCAATTTTTCTGTAATCTAAAACTTTTTTTAAAAGACATAAATTAGTTTTTTTTAATTAATTATTTCCATTACTGGCCGTATGATCTAGAGCAAGATCTTTAAGTTCTCTAAGCCTTAATTTTCTTTTCTTTTCTTTTTTTTTTTTTTTTTTTGAGAGGGAGTCTCGCTTTATCATCCAGGCTGGAGTGCAGTGGCACAGTCTTGGCTCACTGCAACCTCCGCCTCCTGGGTTCAAGCGATTGTCCTGCCTAAACCTCCTGGGTAGCTGGGACTACAGGTGCCCACCACCACACCCAGCTAATTCTTTGTATTTTTAGTAGAGACGGGTTTCACCATGTTAGCCAAGATGGTCTCAATCTCCTGACCTTGTGATCCACCCGCCTCGGCCTCCCAAAGTGCTGGGATTACAGGCGTGAGCCACTGGGCCTGGCCTCTTAATTTTCTTATCTACAAAATGAACATAAATGCAGAGTTGGGACTCGGAAAAAAAATACCCCAAAATGAAGGCCTCAGAAACAAAAGTTGTCCTCTGACCTCTCCTGCCCTCCTATCTCTCAGTCCCAGTCTCCCCTGAGGCCAGCCATAGAAACTCAAATCCTTCTTCCCCAAAGCAGGTCATAGAAACCAGAATCTCTTTTCCTCAAAGTCAGCCATAAAACCTAAAAATGTTACTCTAACTTCCCTTCTCTCTGCCTTTCTGTGTAAAAACTGGCCATAAAGAAATATCTGGGCCTACCACAGTGGCTACACCTGTAATCCCAGCACTTTGGGAGGCCGAGGCAGGCAGATCACATGAGACCAGAAGTTCGAGACCAGCCTGGCCAACATGGTGAAACCCTGTCTCTACTAAAAATACAAAAAATTAGCCAGGCATGGTGGCATGCACTTGTAGTTCCAGCTGCTTGGGAGGCTGAGGCACGAGAACTGCCTACACCTGGGAGACAGAGGTTGCCGTGAGTCAAGATTGCGCCACTGCACTCCAGCCTGGACAACAGAGTGAGATTCCATATCAAAAAGAAAGGGAGAGAGAGGGAGAGAGAGAGAGAGAGAGGGAGGGAGGGAGGGAGAGGGAGGGGGGAGGGAGGGAGGGAGAGAGAGAGAAAGAAGGAAAGAAAGAAAAGAAAGAAAGAAAGAAAGAAAGAAAGAAAGAAAGAAAGAGAAAGAAAGAAAGAAAGAAAGAAAGAAAGAAAGAAAGAAAGAAAGAAAGAAAGAAAGAAAGAAAGAAAGAAAGAAAAGGAAGGAAGGAAGGAAGGGAGGGAGGGAGGGAGGGAGGGAGGGAGGGAAGGAGAAGAGAAAGAAAGAAAGGCAGGAAGGCAAGAAAGAGAGAGAGAGAAAGAAAGAGAGAGAGAGAGAAGGAAAGAAAGAAAAAGAAAGAAAGAAAGAAAGCAAGAAAGAAAGAAAGAAAGAAAGAAAGAAAGAAAGAAAGAAAGAAAGAAAGAAAGAAAGAAAGAAAGAAAGAAAGAGAAAGAAAGAAAGAAAGGAAGGAAGGAAGGAAGGAAGGAAGGAAGGAAGGAAGGAAGATCTGGCCTCCCTTATTTTGACAGTAAAAGTGGGAGTCATAAGACTCCCACTCCAAAAAGGGTCCTGCCCCACACCCAGAAGGAAGGAATGCTGCTCAGAGAGGCCAGGAAGAATCCAGACAGACAGGCCTTGCTGCGTTTCCCCACTCAGTCTATTAGCATTAGATCATACCCTTTTGTCCAATCATATTTCCACACGGCTGTCTATACTTTGTTAAACCTAAGCATAAAAATGAACAACTTCCACTGTATCTTTGGATCTTCATTCTGAAGGCTGTCATGTACATGTTAGTAAATGTGCATACCTTTTCTCCTATTAATCTGCTCTTGTCAGTGAGTTTCAGAAATCTTCAGAGAGCAAAGGAGAAGTTTTCCCTTGGCCCCTACAGCAGGATCTTCCCTGGCAGCATTGTGGGAATGAGGGCTCTAGCTCAGGGCCTGGCAGCACCGATACTCAGCAGGTGTACCCAATATGTCTGTTCAAATGTGGAGTATTTCCAGGTCAGTTAGTAAATAGCCACCCAGAACATATTCTCCACACAGACATTTATGCCATCTGCCCAACCCCTCCCCCTAGATTCCTCCTGCTTCCTTAGGGCCAGCAAATAAAGGGTTAGCCCTGGCACAGCAGAGGACCTCAGCTGTCCTATTGGAGCTAAGGCTGGTGACAATTCTGATTGGCCAGTGCCTATGCCATATTGTTTGTTAAATGTTTGTAATATCATCCCCATACCAAAGAAGAGTAAGCCCTTGAGGAGCATTAGTTATTGTTGCTAGCATAGCTTCCCATTGTTTAGATTTTATGCTTTAAGCACAGTGTTGCTTTTATCAAAAATGTCAATAGCATATGGCTATACATATGTTTTAAAGGCATTTTTTTAACTATGGGAAAAGTCTATACCCAGAGTGGAAGGTTTTTATGCCAGGGTGAAGTCTGGACTCAAAATGTATGCTGCAGAAACGTAACTGCAGGAGAATGAAAAGCAAGGCAGTCGACTGATGTAATCATGTTACATCATTGTTTTCTCCTTAGCGTAACATTAAAGTGGTATTGGGCAATCACCGGAAATATGAATCTTGATGATACACTGATATAAATGAACAGCACCGTATCTAATTTGGATACCTGTTCCTGTTAAATAGAAATCGGATGCTGCCCTCACCAAGAAATAATTAAAGAGACTTATTAGAGCTTGGACTTCCAAGAAAAAAATGAAGAGAGGTTACCATTATCTGGGGAATTTGATGATCTAAACTAGATTATCCAAGAGTTGGGGAACAGGCTTTCTTTCCTTAAGAACAGTTCATAAATTTAGGCCATGTTTTTGAGTTATCCAGTAACTTCACTGGTTCCCTTTCCCATAGTCTGTGCTGAACTCCAGAAAGGAGTGTAGGGAAGTGAGCACCAGACGATAACATCAGCAACTTTTCATGACTACCCATGCCAGCATTACAGTAATCAAAGTTCTCTCCTCATCCCTAGAAACTAGTGAGAGGAGAGTCTTTTTGGTTAGATCGGCAGAGAATAATCTACCACAGAGATCAATCCAACTGAATTAGCTCCTCTGTCCTAGTAGAAGAGCTCTAGAATTAGGAGGAACCCCACTGAGAGAATCTTTACAAGGTAGTTCATCCAGTAGCCCCATTTCAATGCACCTGGTTATATGTCATGTTCTCACTGTTCCCATACAGCCATTGCCAAGAGGTGTCATCTCCAACTCACACGTGTGTACTACATCTGTCAGACAGAGAAATGTGGCTTCCATTCACTCCTGTTCTCAAACCTGCTTTCAGAAACCCACGAAGGAATATGACAGAGCAAAGGACTCTTCAGGAACACCATCTCTTCTTATGCAGAGACTGGCACAATTTCCGGAGTAGGGTGGGAGGAATAAAGGGAGCATTTTTTTCATTGGTTTTACATTTGGAGAAGGCCAGAAAGAAACACAGAGCTGTAGACTTAGGAGAAACTGAGAACGCCATCACACAATTGCTGTCTTTCTAAGGTATTCCCACCTATGCCACAGGCCCCACTTTCACTGTGGTCCAGCTTTCATCCCTGATCCACAGTTTGCCTGGGCCCGCACTGGATTCTCTCCTTTCATTCTCTCATGACCCTCACTCAGGGTACCATCAGGGAGTTTTATTCTCCTAGTTTTGAGTCTGGCCACTGACACACATTCCTGAATAGGAAGACTGTCCTCTAGGATAGTGTTTAAGTTTGTTTTGCTTCTCTGTCTTGAATTGCAAGCACTGTCTATCCTTTTCTAAAGTGTCTGTGACTAGGCCACTGTAGAAAAAGACTTGGTTCTGATTTTTTTTTTTTTTTTTTTTTTTGAGACAGGGGTCTTGCTCTGTTGCCCAAGTTGGAGTGTAGTAGTGCTATCAGATCACCTCTCACTGCAGCCTCGGCCTCCCCAGCCCAGGAGATTCTCCCACCTGAGCCTCCCAAGTAGCTGGGACCATAGGCACGTGCCACCACACCCAGCTAGTTTTTGTATTTTTTTGTAAAGACAAGGTCTCTCCATTTTGCCCAGGCTTGTCTCAAACTGCTGGGTTCAAATGATCCTCCCATCTCAGCCTCACAAAGTGCTGGGATTACAGGTGTGAGCCACTGTGCTTAGCCCTGTTCAGATATAATTCTAAATTATGAAATAAAGTCAACAAAAGCATTGTCTATGACACAGTCACAGCTTTCTGTGGAGGTATGCCTGCTAGTTTGGTGTGTATTTGGTCACATGACTTACCAAAGGCAACCAGGGGAACCTGAGAAACAGCTAAAACCTCCAGGGCCTGCTGACTGTTTAAGGTAAGTGCCAGCCCATTGGCGGGTGTCCTCTCACCAAAACCACATCAACAGAGGCTATTTGTGGGTGACTTACCCATTAAGGGGTCAATCTTTGCTCTACTATCCAATTGTTTTAAATGCAGTTTAATATCTGATAGGAGTCATCACTCTTCACTACTCTCTTTTTTGTTAAATTTTCTTTGGTATCTTTATCTGCTGATTCTTCCAAATATCCTTGAAAATAAGTTTGTTCTTTCCTCTTCCCAGAATATTTGCTAATTTTAAAGGGGAAAACCCCACATCTTTACAATGAAGAGATCTGGCTATCACCATCTTAACCACGTAGCAAATTGTAGAGCAGCCTGAATGATACGCCTCTGCAAGCGATATAGTGTAAAATATGTAACATGACCTGGGAAGTGTTCTCGATAAAAACGTTTAACCCAAACCTAATCAAGCCTTTTTAGGAGACAGAGACTAGAAGAGCAAGTTAAAGTACGTTATGAAGAGCTCATCAAACACAGCCAGGATAGGGAACAAAGGATTGGCCTGATCATTTCAAAAGATCGAAATTATCTTTTAATTTAAAAAAATGTACAATAACAAAATTATTTTCAAAAAACCAAAGACCTGAAAAATAAGGTAGAAGGACTTTATAAGAAAAGAGGCTACGCCGGGCGCGGTGGCTCACGCCTGTAATCTCAGCACTTTGGGAGGCAGAGGCGGGCAGCTTACTTCAGGTCAGGAGTTTGAGACCAGCCTGGCCAACATGGTGAAATCTCATCTCTACTAAAAATACAAAAATTAGCCAGGCATGGTAGCGGGCACCCGTAATCCTAGCTACTGTGGAGGCTGAGACAGGAGAATTGCTTGAAACCAGGAGGCAGAGTTTGCAGTGAGCCAAGATCATGCCATTGTACTCCAGTCTGGGCAACAGAGCGAAACTCCATCTCAAAAATAAAAAAAGAAAAGAAAAGAAAAGAAAAGAAAAGAAGCTAAAGAGAAATAATAACTAAATATAAGTTGTCACCCTTGATTAGATTCTGATTTGAGGGGAAAAAGAGTAATAAATGATACTCTAAAAACAATTAAGAAATGTAAATATGTAATAAATATTGATAGCTATTGTTCATTTACTTAGACATAATCATGTTACTATAGTTACACAGCAGAATGTCCTTATTTTGCGGAGATGCATATTGAAGTATTTAATGGTAAAGTGTAATGCTGTCTGCAACTCAGTTTCATATGATTCAGCAACAATGCAGAAAAACACAATAAAAGCAATTATTTTATATATGTATTTCTGTATATTGTTATATGTATAGTGGATATATATGTATATACATAGGTACATATAATCATACACACAGAAACACATATATGCATGAACAGGCAACTATGAACAATTGTTGTGGTGGACACATTGGTGTTCATTGTATTATTTTTTCCAACTTTTCTGTTTAAAAACTTTTCATGGCTGGGTGCAGTGGCTCACGACTGTAATCCCAACAGTTTGGGAGGCCGAGGCGGGCGGATCACCTGAGGTCAGGAGTTCGAAGCCAGCCTGGCAAACATGGTGAAACCCTGTCTCTACTAAATACATACACACACAAAAAAATTAGCCGGGCATGGTGGCTTATTCTTCTAATCCCAGCTACTGAGATGCTTGTAAATCCAGCTGAGGCAGGAGAATCGCTTGAACCCTAGAAACAGAGGTTGCAGTGATCCGAGATCATGCCATTGCACTCCAGCCTGGGCGACAAGAGTGAAACTGAGTCTCAAAAAAAAAAAATTGTTATAATAAAATGTTGAGGGTAAAAAGAAGTTTCCAAAATAATTTGTTGAGATTTTTATTTGAACTGCATTAAAACAATAAGTTAATTGGAAATAATTAACATGCCTATAAAATCGAGTGTTTCTTTCCATCAGCATGTTTATTTATTCAAGTATTCTTTTATATCTCTTAATAAATTATTTTTAGTTTTTTGCAATAATGGGTACCATATTCATAAGGTTGATAGTAACAAATAATGAAAATAATTTACTTTGCAAACAGGCAGTTTTTTGCTTACTCATTTACAGTTGTACCACAGAGCCTAGAGCTAAAGGAAAACTTCAAGGTCTATCTTATGACTAAAGTATTTCCAACTTGTGCTATCCGTAATACCTTGTAGCCAGAACTACTTTATATGTTAGATGGGATGGAAAAGAAAAAGGGATCCCAAACTCCATACAGCTGTCATCTTCCAAGCACGTATTTTCTTGGGAACTTGGTATCATGTTTTACAGGAGCCTACTTACTTGGCCGGTTCTCTTAAATCCTTGGTGTGCGTTTGGGGTTCAAAAGGAGTTGATCGTACCCATCTTCTCTTCCAGATTCTGAGCCAATCCAAGGCAGACAGAAGAAGCCAGATGTAGATGTAATACAACATCAGCTTTGTTTAAGGTAAAGTTGGTGGGTTAGAGAACGCAGCTTGACTCCAGCCTCCACCAGAGCTTCCTGTTCTCCCTGACCAACTAGCCAGTCAAAAATTGAACAGCAGAGGACTCAGGTGGAAAACCTCTCTGGTGAGCTTACCCAGGTAGACGAGGAAGTAGGGAAGAGAGCTTCTCTGCTTGCTGGCAGAAAGAGAGACCGAAGAGGGCACATGGCTGAGCCATAATCAAACCATTCTCATAGATCTCTCCCTTGCAAGGAAGAGTGAGGGAGAGTGGATGTGTCCACCCAGTACTTCATCAACAGGCAGAAGCATCTTCTGGAGAGGCAAGGAGTTTCCACTCCACAGGATTCATTCCTGTGCTTTCCTTCCTGCCTGATTGGTTCCCTAGCAGATGGACTGTGGACCTCCATGAGAAGGAAATTTTTAAAGAGGGAAAACTTGTTAGATGAACTATGTATAATATAAAGGCTTTATGTGGAGCCGAAATAAAATCAAGCCATTTTTTAATGTACCTGACATGATTAGAAGGTTAATTACCTACATCGTTGCCTTTTTATTAAAGGCTGATTGTAAAGTTAACACAGAGAAATACAATGATTCAGAAAAGCCAGGAAGTGAGGCTTTTTCCTCTGATAATCTCACTGAAATATTAGCTGGTTGTTTTCCCTAGGTTTCAGCTAAAATGTAATTAAATGGGTAATCATTGTGATGAAAGCCAGGCAAGTAAAATGAATATCACAAGAATAGGACTGAGAACTTAAAATAGCATGAGAAAATTCAAACACATTTTTATCTTGAAATATTCTCTGTCTCTCTGCCCCTCTCTCTCTCTCTCTTCCCCTATCTTTATTTTAGGAAGAGGAGAGCTGTGCATGGGAAATAGCACATACAACAGAGGGAAAGGGTTTACCCAGCATATTAGATTAGGTCCAAGGAACAACACAACTATGAAAATACAGCTCTGAGTACTTAAAACCACTGATTAAACCTTGGATGAAATGAATCCACAGATGATTCATCAAAGAGCCCAACTTTTACAAGAGTCTGAAAGAATAAATATTGTAGAGTTGAATCAGTTAGGGATTTTAAACACTCACCAAGAAAAAGATTTAAGCACATTCATAACATCTGATGACTGTAATTTAATAGCAAAATTTTTGTGATGGTTATTTTTATGTGTCAACTTGACTGGGTCACAAGATGCCCAGACATTTAGGCTAACATTATTCTGGGTGTGTCTGCGAGGTTGTTTCTGGATGAGATTAACATCTGAATGGGTAGACTAAGTACAGCATATTGCCCTCCATAATGTGGGTGGCCTTTATACAAGCTGTTGAAAGTCCAAATAAAACAGAAAGGCTGATTCTCTCTTGGGTAAGAGAGAATTTCCTCCTGCCTAACTGTCTTGAGCTGCGACATCAGTATTTTCCTGCCTTGAGACTCAAATTGAAACATCGGCTCTTCCGGAGTCTTGGGGCTGCTGGTCTTCAGACCGGAACTACGTGATCAGCCCTCCTGGTTCTCAGGCCTTCAGACTCAGACTGGAACTACACCGTCAGCTCTCCAGCATCTCCAGCTTGCCAAATACACATCTTGTCAGCCTCCACAATCATGTAAACTGATTTCTTATGACAAATCTATCTCTGTTCATCTATAGCTATAGATATGGACAGAGACATATACAAATCCTATTGGTTCTATTTCCCTGGAGAACCTTGATTATTACTGGTTTACATTGATATTTGTGTTCAGTAAGACTCTATTGGTGACAAGTGACAAGCTACCTCCCATAAATGGATATTCTGGAGGTGAGTGGCTTAGTTTTACCCCTGGCTTCATATAGTGGTTCAGATGATGACACTGAATCCATTTTCCTGCTCTCTCCATTTCTCAATTCTGCTTTCTTTGGGTTGACTCCATTCTTGCACAGGCTTTTCTCTGTTGGTCACGACATGAATCGTCTAGATTCTCATCAGGGAAATAAGATGCCCTCACCTGAAGCAAAAGGTTTCATTTTATCTCAGTAGTTCTGATTGAGTCACATGTGATATTGTTGAAAACACATGGCCCTGAGCACCTTGCAAGTACCTGCTGGGTGTGCCAGGCTTCAGGGCCTATCGCCCTCTTGATACTGAGGAGCTCTGTAGCTCCTCACATAGGCAATTGAGCAGGTCAAGGCAACAACTGGACTGCAGCCTGCATGGTGCTGGGGTTGGGGAGGAGGGGAGACTGACTTATTTATTGCTGGCTGAAATGTTCTCTGCTTGCTCAATATGTACTGAGTCCTCAGCCCTGAGTTCCCTCCTGCAACACATCCACGGTATGAGCAGATGCTATCTGATCCTCTGTGTCACCCTATGGAATTGGAGCTTGAGGAACTAGCACAAATATACTGACATTTTGGCTCCTACTTTTGCTGTACTACATTTTGTGTGTTTGTCTCTGTCAGGGAGTCTTACATCATCTGTCAGCATCCCTGAAATGGTGGCAGGCCAAATTGTTATCTTGCAAGGAGGGTAACAGCTCAGACTTTTCATAGCTCTTGAGAGATACACTGATTGATTTAAGCCATCCCTTGCTCCAACTCAACTCGAATGGGAATTGAGAATCCCTTTCTCATTCATTGAGAAGCAGGGGAATAGTCCTGCAGAAGAGGATTTACAGATCCCAGAGGAAGGGCAAATAGAAGATGGGCGGGGGAAAAAAAATGGGAGTTGTGCCAATTTGGTATGACCCTCACGTGACCTACCTGTTAAAGACGCAGTACCTCTTAATCCAATTCCACACTCGGGCAATTCCACTTTCAGTTGTGTTTGCTCATGAAGACTAATAGAATTCCTTAGGACTCAGGCAAAGTGCCAAGGATCCCACGGCCACCACCAATCATCTAGGAGAAGAACTCCTATGACGAGGCTGAAAACTTAATTTCTTACTTTCATTTTATTTATTTATTTATTTATTTGAGACAAGGTTTTGCTCTGTCACCCAGGCTGGAGTGCAGTGGTGCGATCTCGGTTCACTGCAACCTCTACCTCCCAGGTTCAAGTGATTCTCCTGCCTCAGCCTCCCAAGTAGCTGGGATTACAGGCGCACACCACCATGCTCGGCTATTTTTTTTTTTTTTTTTGGTAGAGATGGGGTTTCACCATGCTTGCCAGGCTGGTCTCAAACTCCTGAACTCAGGTGATCTGCCCTCCTCAGTCTCCCAAAGTGCAGGGATTACAGGTGTGAACCACCGTGCCCGGCCTAAAAATATGATTTTAATTACAGACAACATTTACAGAAGTTAAACTAGAAGCAAAAATATTTCACCCAATCCCACCTGCTCCAAGCAACAAAAGTGATTTTGTTTGAATCCTCTTCTAGTTCTTTTGCATATGCATACATATTGCTTATGAAATTATAGTAGAAGCATAACTTATTAATATTCTTCTCAATAATTATTATTAGTTACTACTTAATACTGTTAGTGTATTTAACCTGTATCACAGATATTTCCCCATAGTATTTTTGTTGATTATTTTCATTTTAATTAGTGCAAAAAATGCAATGCCAAAATATAAGTAGTTACGGTCGTCCCTCCTTATCCACGGTTTTGCTTTCTGCAGCTTCAGTTACCTGCCGCCAACCACTGCCCAAAAATAGGTGAGAAATGTACAATAAGATATTCTGAGAGAGGCCGGGCACAGTGGCTCACGCCTGTAATCCCAACACTTTGGGAGACCGAGAAGGGTGGATCACGAGGTCAGGAGTTCAAGACCAGCCTGACCGTCTCTACTGAAAATACAAAAATTAGCCAGGCATGGTGGCAGGTGCCTGTAATCCCAGCTACTCGGGAGGCTGTGGCAAGAGAATTGCTTGAACTCAGAGGGCGGAGGTTGCAGTGAGCCGAGATTGGGCCAGTGTACTCCAGTCTAGGCAACAGAGTGAGACGCCATCTCAAAAAAAAAAAAGAAAAAAAAAAGATATTCTGAGAGAAAGAGCCCACATTCACATAACTTTGATCATAGTATTAGGTTGGCGCAAACGTAATCATGGTTTTTGCCATTGAAAGTAATGGCAAAAGCCACGATTACGTTTGCGCCAACCTAATCTATTATTGTAATTATTCTATTTTATTACTGTTTTTGTTAATCTCTTACTATGCACAATTTATAAATTAAATTTTGTTACATGGTTGTATGTATAGGAGTAAACCTAGTATCTATAGGGTTTGGTACTATCTGTGGTTTGAAGCATTCATTGGGAATCCTGGAACATATCTCCCATGGATAAGGGAGATCTACGATATATACAACTTATTTACCAATTCCTTCTAAATAGGTACGTCGATTATGTTCCATATTCCCCATAAAATAGGACAAGTAAATAACATTTGTATAACTTTAGGCTTCCTTGCTTTATTTCATGTGATTCTGGAAACTCAGTGAAGATAGCTTTGGGTTTTTCCCCCTTTTTACAGTTGAGAAAAGAGAGGCTCGGAGAGAGTGAGCAAGCCACAGCATGGTGACCTGAGCCCAGTGTTTCCAGTGCTTCTAGATTCCACTCACTTTGCATATGTTGGTGCTACAGACTATTACTTTTAGAACCTGACTGCCCAGTAACTGCTACCAGTGACCCAAGTGTCTATGTCAATAAGCAGGGCTCTCTGGCTTTACGAGTAAAGGAACTGCACAGGTATCTACCTGGGTTCATTTGAAGAATCTGTAGCAGTAGCAGGCTTTTATGCCTGTAAATATCTCATCCATCAGGGTCTGTAATTCCTCCCTTAAAAAGGCATGTCTCTGAGGTTTGGTGACCTTTTGGTCTTTAAGAGGTCCTTATTAAAATCTCTAGGTTATTGAGAAGGGTGACTGTATAAGCAAGGTTTTGTTTATCCCAGTAATAGGATTATTTTTCACTGCTCGATATTAGTGGCCTAAGCAGACAGCCGTTGTTTTGTTTCCTCAGCACCCCCACCCTCATATCGTAGAATTGCCTCTTCCTCCCAATGACATAGTTGTTAGGAAGGCAGTCATGTTAAAATAATGTGATCCCTGGTGGTGATCTTTCTCGCATCAGAATTGAGTCAGTTGAGACCTTTCCTGAGACTTTGTAATTGAGACACAGAGATAAAATGCTTTCTCTTTCTCTCTCACTCATTAAAGGGCAATTTCACAGTCCATACAGAAGACAAAAGCGGAAACTCAGCACCCAGTGAATTGTGAAGATGAGTATTGAACCTGTCCTAAGAAACCTGCAAAGGCACAAATTTAGGACATTTCAAAGGCTGTGGAAGTATCAAATAAATGTTAGTAATTGCTCACATATCACCATAACCTGTGAACATTTAATTTATCATTTATCCAATAAACTCTTATGGAGAGGCTCTTGTGCCATGCCCTGGAGACACAGATGAAGTCATCCCTTTCTTATGAAGCTCGCAGGCTGGTGAGAGAGCCAGAAAGCAAACGAATTAGTTCAAAGCACATGCACAACCCACTGAGGATGATAAATGTGTTAGGTACTGTAACCAAGGAAAGCACGGTTATGAAAGACAGGAGTGAGTGAGAGGTCAGGTGGACTTCAGGGAGGAGTGAACTTTTGAGGGGTTCCTGCTGACTGAGGGTGAATTTTCCCATGGGAAGATGCTGGATGTGTAGACTATGAGTCTGGCATGTACAATGGTCCCTGTAAGGAGAGGAGGATGTGCAAGCGTAGGGTGTGCAAGGGAGAAGTAAAAGAGTGTGGTGCTCGGGGGTGTGCCTCACAGTCTGCAGAGTTGAATTGCAGGGTTCATGGCAGGGAATAGGAAGCACAAAGACAGGAAGGCCCAGGATGGGCCTCATGATCTGGACTAGTGGAGTCTGTGCTGTGTGTGAGGGCGATTACTTTGAAAGCAAAGAGGTGCAGGCAGAGAATGAGGGGTCATGTGCACAGGTTCTAAGGCAATACAGCCCTAATGCCCTGTAGCTGTGTGCCCTCAGCAAGTGAGTGCAGGTGCCCCTTTCTACACTGCAATTCCCTTGTCTCCAAATTAGCACTCAGGCAGTATGAGTGCACACAAAATCACACACACCAAAATCCTCATGCCCCAAAGGTTTCTTGAGAGAATTGAATGCCATGTGTTTAAAGCACTTAACACAGAGCCTGCCAAATGTACTGACAGCTTACTATAGGATAAATACGGTTAGTAATTTGAGTAGCAGTGGGTTGGTGTGCGCAAAAGGAAGTAAAGAAGCTTAGGGTGTATCTAGGATCAACCAAGGAGGAAAAAACTATCACCTCCCCTGGAGAGAAAGCTTAGAGATCCTGTTCACTGGAGAACACTCTGAATACAGACGTTCCTCAACTTATGATGAGATTATGTCCTGATAAACCCACTGTAAGTTGAATATATAGTTAAACTGAAAATGTATTTAATACATCTAACCTATCAAATATCATAGCTTAGCCTAGCTTACCTTAAACCTGATCAGAACACATAGGTTACCCCACAGCTGGGCAAAATCATATAACACAAAACCTATTTTATAATAAAGTGTTGAATATCTCATATAATTTAATGAATACTATACTGAAATGAAAAACAGAATGGTGTGTGGGTGCCTGAGGTATGTTTCTACTAAATGCATGTCACTTTTGCATCATTGCAAAGTTGAAAAACCATAGGGGCCGGGCGCGGTGGCTCAAGCCTGTAATCCCAGCACTTTGGGAGGCCGAGATGGGCGGATCACGAGGTCAGGAGATCGAGACCATCCTGGCTAACACGGTGAGACCCCGTCTCTACTAAAATACAAAAAAAATTAGCCGGGGGAGGTGGCGGGCTCCTGTAGTCCCAGCTACTCGGGAGGCTGAGGCAGGAGAATGGCGTGAACCCGGGAGGCGGGGCTTGCAGTGAGCTGAGATCCGGCCACTGCACTCCAGCCTGGGCAACAGAGCCAGACTCCATCTCAAAAAAAAAAAAAAAAAGAAAGAAAAACCATAGGTAAAGCCATCAAAAGTCGGGGACTGTCTGTACTCCTTGCTAATTATCTGGAAAATGTGTTTCTAGGTAGCTGGGTATGAAGAAAAAAACAATTAGGAAAAACTTAAGTGAAATACTTTTCATTGAATATTCTGGGTAAAACACAGGATAGAAAACCAAAGACATCAGCCTGGGCAACATGGCAAAATCCTATTGCTATTTAAAACAAACAAACAAAAAAATAGCTAGGTGTGGTGGCACGCACCAGTAGTCCTAGCTATTTAGGAGGCTAAAGTGGGAGGATCGCTTGAGCCTGGAGGTCGAGGCTGCAAGTGAGCTGTGATTATGCCACTGAGCTGTAGCCTGTGCTACAAATGAGGCCCTATCTGAAAGAAACTAAGAAAAAAAAAAAAGAAAAGAAAAGAAAACCAAAGACAGTGTAAAGGAAGTTAAGATACATCTTGCTCACATTGCTTTGGCTTCAATTACACAAGGGAAAAGCCAAGATTTTCTTTTTTCTCTCATAACCCAACAGAAGATCATGTTAGCCTTTGATGCAGATGTGTTTAGCTGATTAAAGAGATTGCAAAATGTGGGGACTTTTTCACTTTGTCGTATTTGCAGACAACCTGGAAAGAAGATTTATGCACTGGAAAGTAGTGTGGGAACTTTTGTTGTGGGATACTTTCTAGAAGCTGAAATATTAAATTCATTCACTTATAAGCAAACATAGTGTCTACAAGATGCCAAAACATCCAAGCATGTGTTCATCAATTAGATAACAGAGGGATATTTGGCCAATGAATCAAAGTTTTGTTTTACATGATGCCAAACATCTGGATAGTTGGAAGCAGCTGTTTGGCATCTTGTGGAGTAAATAGAAGCACTATTGTACCACTGTGGCCTGAGATTGCCTTCTGTCCGATCTGCTCACTGTCACTAAGATCCAGTCCCAAGAACGCTGTTGACCACACAGGGCCAGTACTGGTTTGGGTCAAGATCAGGCAGTAAAATTGATGGAAACAGAATTGCTCACTGGGATGCAGGCCTGAGGAGTATGCATGGAACAGCTTTGTTAAGGAGACCAAACCTCCTAAATGCAAGAGTTCATGAGACCACAGTGTACTGGAATAAGACAGGAAGTAGTGTGGAAATCAGGGTCAGAGGGGTACCTCCTCAGACAAAGGCACTTGAGGAAGGAGGCTGCATCAGGAGCTCACACTTGACTGCATTTTCATTCTTCGCTGAGTCAACAGCATGGTGTAGTAGAAAGCACAGGACCAAGATGTAAAGGACCTGAGCTCTGCTCCTGGCTCCATCACCAGGTTGCACATGACCATGAGCAAATACAAACGCTCTGAAACTTGGCAATGTGTTTTTCTTTTCTTTTTTTTTTTTTAGATGGTGTCTTGTTCTGTCTCCCAGGCTGGAGTGCAGTGGCATGAGCACGGCTTACTGTAGCCTCAATCTCCCAGGCTCAAGCAATCCTCCCACCTCAGCCTTCATAGTAGCTGGGACTACATCACCATGCCTGGCTAATTTTTTGCATTTTTTGTAGAGATGGGGCCTCACTATGTTGCCTAGGCTGGTCTCGAACTTCCGGGTACAAGTGATTTGCCAGCCTCGGCCTCCCAGAGTTCCGGAATGACAAGCATGAGCCGCCACACCCAGCCAACTCAGCATTCTAATAGGTAAAATAGAGAGTGTCAAACTATCTCTCAGAGCTGCTGAGAAGCTTGAATGAGATTATTGGCATGCTTTTTAAATGGCAAAATGATATCAAATGTAAATGATCATTAATAGTTCTTATATTCCCACTTTCTGATACGTAAAATTGAAATGATGAACTAATACAATTATGGGGAGACTTACAGAAAGGATGTTTCAGAGAGTTCTTGGTGAGAATGGGTTGTCTTGAAAGGTACTGGGAAACCTTAGTGGAGAAAAGCTTGAGGATTAGAGAAAAACAGAGGTGGGTTTGAACTCCAGCTTCAGTGAAGTTTAGCAGTGGATCTTTGAGTCAGTTACTTTTTTATGCTTTGGTTGCCTGATTTGTAAAGGGAACTAATAATAGCAGCTACCTCAGAGAGTTGTTGAGGGTTAAGGAAACAATGCCAGCAAAGTATCATGGGCGGCTCACAGCAAATGCAAAGGTGCTGCTGGTATTACGATGAGTGAGCCTCCTGTCATTGAAAGGGTTCAGGCAGAGGTGGAATCTCACCCCCTCCAAGGATTTGATGGTGTATGAGGTCGTTTAACAAAATGACTTCCAAACTTCCTTCAAATTCAAAGTGTCTGTGAGTTTCTCACATAAAAACACAATTATGGGAAATAAACAAGAAATGAATTTGATCCTTGGAAAAGATCATTTCACTTGTGCGCAAAATGAGAAACTATATATGAATGTAACCTCAAAAACTATCTTCCAAAGCTATGTCTTTTTACTGGCACTGAATCCAGCCTATTATTTAGCAAAGCCCAACACAAACAACTAGTGAGCTTGTTCACAACGCCCTGGACTTTGAAGTGTCAAGATTTCAACTTCTCCTGCTCTTGTTTGGTTGGCTCCAGTACAAGATAAGGGACCAGAGGATCTTGTTGGCAAGTTAAAGAATGAAAACAGTAACAGCAGTTATCAATGTAACTGTGCCATTAGTCCCAACTGAAGTTGTAATTGCTGGCAGACAGATAAAGTTCTTTGGGGTAGAGCTATCAATGTTTCTCACTTTGAAAAAAAAAAAAACAAAAAACTATTCTTCCCATTAAACTCATCTTTTAGGAGAGAGGAAAGACAGTTCAGCTTTGGACACTGAGCCAAGAGGAAGTGCAACCCAGCTTTGGACGTTTAACCTTCATTGAACTGGAGAGAGAAAAATTCTCACTAGCAAATGTAAATTTCTCTTTGTTAGAGGTAAAGTAAACTGAAAACCTCAAAAAAAAAAAACACACACACACACACACAAATAACTTTTAAATATTTTTCTTCATGTATTCTTGGCTTCACATTCATTTTTTGAGCACTAACTATGTGCTCAGCACATTGCCAAGCCTTTTGCATGCTCTTCTGGGCATTCTCCATTTGCCATTCCAGATCGACTTTTTCTCCTGGTCTGGCACAAGCTGACCTTTCATGGATGACATCATTTGAGTGCCACTGACTGGTTCATAGCTGAGCATGACTACTGGGAGGCAACAGTTAGAAGGACAGGAGGCAAAAGAGGCTGGTTTATTCATCCCCAGCCTGAGCTTCAGGTACTGAAAATTCAGGACCTGTATTAGGCTGTTAGTAACCCTGGGGTAGCTTATGACCCCCTGTGGCTTCCCTTAACCCTGTTCACACTTTTATAACTAATCTTGGCCCTTTAGAATGTACAGATGGCCCTTTAGAAGGTACCATCTGTTTTTGTTTGTTTGTTTGTTTGTTTTTCTGGAAACTGACTGATGCACGTGATTATTTCTGATGGACTCTAACCAGAAATGACATAGTCACTTTGAGACCAAAGTAGTAAAAAGCCAGTGTGGTTCCTCCATTTGTCAGGAAGCAAAAGCCTCTTAGATGTTAGAGTTGCCATTTGGAAGAGGCCCAGGTCCTTGATAACTTTTGGAGGAAAGCCACCTTTTCCTCCCACCCTCAACTGCGACATAAGCAAGAAGTAAATTTTTGTCAGATTAAGCCACTGAAATATTGGGATTCACTTGTTAATGCAGCAAAACCTATCTTATCCTGACTAATTCTCTGATTTAATTTAATCCTTATAACCTCCTTCTGAAGTAGATGCTTACATTAACCCTCATTTTATAGATGAGAAAACTGAGATGCCGAGAACTTACGTAACTTGCAACCAGACCAGAAGGAACAGAATTGTGCTCAAACTCAGGTCTTTCTGACACTAAAGTCCAAACTCTTAAAAGAAGATAGTATGGTTTTCCCCTACACCACACTCTTTTATGTGGCATGGAAGGTATGTCTCTTCTTCACACTTAGGAAAATGCACTTGCTGTCAGTGAATCTTGCAAATGGCATAAGACCAGGACAGGCATACTGGTCAGGCAAAGCAGTTGATCCAGCAAATGTTTACAGGACTGTCCTGAAGCCTGGAAACTCATGACTAGCCCCGTAATATCCTTGCTTAGCTCCCTGACCCGGAAAAGAGGGATATAGGATTTGCTTTCTTGCCTAAAGCTTATGACATTATCCCTGTGTGAGTATCATACTTTTCCATTTTCCTCTGATATAAAAACAGTCCTTCTTGGTTGGGTGCAGTAGCTCATACCTATAATCCCAGCACACTGGGAGTCCGAGGTGGGTGGATCACCTGAGATCAGGAGTTTGAGACCAGTCTGACCAATATGGTGAAACCCCGTCTCTACTAAAAACATAAAAAATTAGCTGGACATGGTGGCGGGCAAACCTGTAATCCCAGCTCCTCTGGAGGCTGGGGCAGGAGAATCACTGGAACCCGGGAGGCGGAGGTTGCAATGAGCTGAGATCACACTACTGCACTCCAGTCTGGGTGACAAGAGTGAAACTCTGTCTCAAAGAAAATGGTGATAATAATAATAAAGGAAAGAAAAGAAAACAGCACTTCTCTCTTTGTTGAACCTGTTGAGTACATTTCTTTAGAGAGACTAGGGGCTCATTTGTAACTATTTATTTTAAAAATAAATATGACTCAGTATACTTCATGCTACTGTATTGTAGATTTTAAAATGGTAAGAATGGTAAATTGTAAGTTATGCGTATTTTACAATAGACTCTTCTGTTCAATCTTAGCTTTTGATTAATTAAGGTACAGAATTGCACCTTGTCATGGATTATTTGCTTAGGAAAATACATGTCCTGTGCATTTTCAAGGTTTCATTATCAGCTGGAGGAAACAGGCTTTGTCATTTGCAGGAAAAAATTATTGACTGTCGGTCAGATCAGTTCCTTGCATTCAACAATAATAACTGTTTTTTCTGTTACCAAAGGAAATTCAGCTACACTGTGACTTCTGAAATTTTGTGCATAGGAAGGAAAAGCCAAAGGGTGCTTGGTGGCCCCAGCCGGAAATGTGACCTATTGAGCTTTCCTAAGGCAATGAGGTCAGAGAAGTCCTTTATCCTCCTAAGCTGGATGTACTAAGCCTCAGCAGTTTGCACTCTATGGTTTTGTTGAGGATGAACTAGAAGACTCAAATTCTGACTCAAATGCTCTGTACATTTTGCCATAATCATTTTGTACTGGCTTCTTGAACTGAGCTTTCAATGGATCTGGAGTAGGACCTTATATGTATGGAAACCATCCTATCCTATTTATATTTTCTTTGAGATGATGATGGTTCTTGGAATAGAATGCAGGAATTTACTTTGGAAAGGCCAACAGCCCTATTTCGAATAGTGTCTAAACCAATACGCATTTGCCTAGAATCCTTTAAAGAATGGACATGTTGGGTAAAGTGGGAGTTTGGGGTCAGAGTCTCTGTGTGGTGTCCAAAGATAAAATACACAGGGAAGGAGACTAGACTGAGGTGGCTTCCACATCTATGATTCGCTCTCTATTTGGCCTGTCCTTGCCTCAGTGGTCAATGTGTCCAACAGACCATGCCAAAGGGTTGCCTTTTCCCCATTTCATCCTCAGGGATGACATGTTTTAAAATATTCATGCATCTCTATAAAGACGATGAGAACTGTCAAGCCAGTATGAACCTCCTGTTGTACAGCTTATGAGCTACTTATCCTCCACCTACCAACCCCGATTCACTTCACATCCTTTTCTGCCCTGCTCTGCTCCCCAGGAACCCCACATGTATTACATCATGGGACTCCCTTGCAGGTAAATTTGGCCAACCTTATGCTTCCTCGAGGGGAGAATGAGGTCAGGGTACTTGTCACCAAGCACCTGCCTCCAAGGATTTCCTCCAATGTGGCTTCAGCACCTGTTGTGTGGTCCCCCTGGATGGCCCCAGGTTTCACCAGGTTCCCATCCCTTCAGACCCAGATGTGGGAATGACTTCGTGCTGTGCTTGTCCCTATATGTTTCTAGACCTGCTTTGGGTCTCTTAAGCCTGCCTGTGGAAATAGTTTTGTCCTTCAAATCTCTAAGTCTCGAGAGAGGCATGCTCTCTGCAGCCTGCAGAGGCCTTGGCTAAGGGATTCTTAGTTCCAATGAGCCCTTGCCTTTTTGGGTCAAAGTTCTTGATGCCATGAAGTTGTAACTGTATAACCTGGAGACTTATAGAGCCTTGGGCCACTTTTAATGTTTTAATATTGACAGTCCTATAGATTGTGGCAAAGAAATTTTACCCTGAAATAGATTATCTAATCCCTTGCTACCCAAAGTATGGCCTGTAGACCAGCAGCATTGCCCTTGCCTGGGAAATGCAGATGCTGAGGATCCACCTCAGACCTACTAAGCCAGAGTCTGCATTTTAACAAGATTCCAGGCCACTAAGATGCCCATTAACATTCTTTTTCTTCTTTTTTCTTTTCTTTTTTGTTTTTTGTTTTGTTTTGTTTTGTTTGAGATGGAGTCTCACTTTGTCGCCAAGATGGAGTGCAGTGGCACGATCTCAGCTCACTACAACCTTCTCTTTACGGGTTCAAGTGATTTTCTTGCCTCAGCTTCCCGAGTAAGCTGGGACTACAGGCGGATGCCACCACGCCCAGCTAATTTTTCTATTTTTAGGAAAGACAGGGTTTTGCCATGTTTGCCAGGCTGGTCTCGAACACCTGACCTCAGGTGATCCACCCTGGCCTCCCACAGTGCTGGAATTACAGGCATGAGCCACCGCGCCCGGCCAAGTGGCACATTATTATTTAAGAAGTACTCATGAAATCCACAGATTACTGAGATCATTGAATGTTACTCCACAGGAGGATCCTAGCTCTGAAAGGGCTGTTTCAACAGGAGGGTGGGGCATTTTGTGAAGTAGCCCAATGATTGCTTTCTGTACTCCAGGCGGATAAGAGCAGAAAAAATCGGGTTTGTATCCCCTTTTAACACTCTTTCCCCTCAGATATCTCAAGTAATCCTGTTCTGTTTTCCTTCTTTAGCCCCAATTCTTTAAAAAAAAAAAAAAAAATCTGAAAAACTCATTCACTCTATAGTATAAATTAGTGGGAAGATCCATTTTTTGTTCAATCAAAACCAAACATTATCATTATTTTTTTCGAAATGGTATCTTGCTCTGCCACCCAGGTTGGAGTGCAGTGGCATGATCTCAGCTCACTGCAACCTCTGCCTCCTGGGTTCAAGCAATTCTTCTTCCTCAGCCTCCCAAGTAGCTGGGATTACAGGCACATGCCACCAGGCATGGCTAATTTTTTTGTAGTTCTAGTAGAGATGGGGTTTCACCATGTTGGCCAACCTGGTCTTGAACTCTTGACCTCGTGATCCACCCACCTCGGCCTCCCAAAGTACTGGGATTACAGGCATGAACCACTGGGCCTGGCCCAAAACCAAACATTATTTAAGTGTCTGTTATGCACCAAACAGTACTATACAGCAAGAAATGATAAACTAGCAGTGGAAAAAGAGAAAAGTGGTGGGAAGAATCAATAAATATTTAAAAAGTGAATTTGCCAGAATTTGGTAACTGGTGACATGATACTAGGGTAGAAGTTGGGCTTGAAGGAAAGTGTAGAGATGAGATATTTTCTGAATCTTTAGTCTGTGTGGTTGGTGTTGGCAGTGATGCTGATAACATAAATGAGATAAGAAAGATGAAAGGAGAAGAAGCAAGTTTGGGAAGAAGATGACATACTGAACTAGACATTTAGTGGGCATTTAAATGTATGAACCTGAAGCTTAGAAAATTAATAAAAATGAGGAAGTAACCAGGAAAGATATGATTGATCCAGAGCTGCAGTGGTGGGAGGGGAGAGTGAGTGGTTTGTTCCTCTAAGTTCAAGCATAGACTGAAGGAAAATGCCCTCCTAATGATCTGCAAGTTTGAGAAATCTCAGGTCAACTCTGCACCCTGTTTATCCCCCCTTGGAGCAGGTCCCAGTCACTCAATGCTCTTATTATGCTGCGGCGCTTCCTCCCCCTGCACCGCCTCTCAAGGATCCTCCCTCCTGCCAGGATGAGACGGGGCTGTGATTGCCCCAGCTTCCCATTCCTTGACATTCCTGGGCACAGCACATACAACTTTGGTTTTTCACATGAATCCTTATAGGAAACAAGAGGACAAGAGATGACAGAGCAAGAACCAAAGCAGTCTCTTGCGTAGTATTTCTATTAGGAGTAATTAGATCTTCTGAACAACTCAGCTTGGCACTTTTCCTGGACTCCAAAAGTGCCACTTGGGAATTAAATGGGAACGGAAACATGTTGACTGACTCTATTGAGGGTAAATACAAAGGAAATCCTAATAATGAAAATGATGTTATGTGTTTTCTTCCAGGATTAATAGGTTGCTGGGTTTTTTTTTTTCTTCTTCTTCTTCTTTTAGATTTGTTTAGTTTTTGGGGTTTTTTCCCCCTGTATTCTTACTCACTTTTCTCTGGGGACCAAACCTCAGCTATTATATAGAATCTCATGGATTCAGATTTCAACCTGTGAGGTCTCTTCATTGCTTTGGAGAATGAAATCAGAAACTCCAACCTTAGGCATTCTGAATACAAGGCAACAGAACTCAAATGAATGAATTCCAAATGCTACCCTGTGCGTGATGAATAACAATTCCTTACACTAAACCAGATTTAGGATTTATGTGACATTTTGTGCTGATAAATGAAATGTCACTAACTGGGCAAATGGCTTGTGGGTTCTCTACTTTTTCCTCAAATAATATCAGTGTTCATTTTTCTCTTCTTTTTGACAAAGGAAAAACTTGACCATCATGCCTGCAGTATTAAGCTGGTGCAAAATATTTTCTGTATGTGCTGACAAAGCGAGCACAGCCCTTTAGTTTTAGATTCTCACCCTTGGGAAATATAGATTCTTAGCAGGAGACAGATACATAGTGATGGTAACAGTACGATGAGTGATGTAAAAGAATTACATGAAAAGGGCCATGGGGGCATGAATTAGAGAAGTTGTAGTTTCGTGAGGAGATGATGTGAGTAGTAAAGTTTCACAGTGGAGGTGACAGTGAAGCAGGGAGTGAAAGAATGAGCAGGACTGTGGGAGTTGGCATGGGGAGGGAAAGACTCAAAGGGAACAGAGCAAGAAAAGCACGGGTTTAAGGCAAGTGTGTGGCTCGGCCCTTGTATGTAATCATAGCACTTTGGGAGGTTGAGGTGGATGGATTGCTTGAGCCAAGGAGTTTGAGACCAGCATGGGCAACATGATGAAACCCTGTCTCTACTAAAAAAATTATTAAAAAACACAACGATAAGGTAAGTGTGTATGGTGTATGGTTAGGGTAGGGGGTGTATGAATGTATAAAAGGGAAGGAATGGGAGGACTGGGACCAAATTGTAATTGTCTTGTGGGTCAAGCCAAGAAGTTTAGATGTTATCTTAGAGGTAGTCATAAGCCACTAAGTGGATGTTAAGCAGGTAAGTAATGCCTCATTTTCAAGAAAACATCCAGAACTTCTATTATTAAGAGAAGAAAATCCCCATAGGATCTTAATCTGAGGTTCACCTTCCCTTTTGAGTGAGTCCCCAGTGGTCAATATGAATATTTTAGGCAAATCTCAGAGATCTCTAGACCAAGCTGGAGAGAGGGCTCTTCCAATGACTCAGTGATTCTCTAAGCTCTGACAAAGACATTAAACAAGATTATAATTCAATGATTAACTGAATCAAAAGAACATTCGACAAGATATTACTAAACTCTCATTCTACAGAAGTAAACAAAAGATAGAATAATCCAGTTTATAAATGGGACTTACTTTCAGGATGTACAGGTTTGGCCCCATCCAGTACAAGGTCTGTTCTTTTTGGGTGTGGACAAGAAGCGCACCAATATACTTCTGTGCAGATGTACTTTTGTGAATGGGAGTGAAGTACGGAGAGACTAGAGACGGGGAGAAATGTTAAGCGGGTACTTCCATGGCCCAGGAGTTGGATGTATTGTCTTTGTGTAACTTCCAACCCAGATAACAACGTCTGTGCTGTGTAACCCTGTTCTCAGCCACAGTGGACTGTTTTAGGGGAATACTTCTCATCAAAGTAAACCAGATTCCTTTACTTGAAAATTTGAAACTTGGAAGAGTCACAAAGACTGAAGATCCTTTGAGCTAGTTCGGTAATAGCAGAGCTTTAGAGAGATGCCGCCGAGCTCCTTGAGGCTGTCTTGCTTTCTGCCCTCTGAAGTCTTGAGTGTTAATTTCTTCCTAAGCTTCAATTAGAAGCATTAGTGTCCTTCGTAAAACCTTAAGCAATTAATTAATTTTCATGGGTGAGCAGTAGAAGACCCTAGACAAATCTGTGAAGTACAACGATAGACATATAGACCGATGGAGTCGAATGGAGAGTCCAGAAATAAATTCTCACATTTACAGTCAATGGATTTTCAACAAAGATGCTAATACCTCAGATAGTAATGTTGCTCTGCCCTGATCGTCGTATCAAAGCTAGAGTGCACTGATTTATTTTCTGCATGAAGAATATTAGACTCCAGCTGCTGAGGGCAAAGAATAGTCTTTCCAACAAACGGTTCTGAGCTAAGTAAATATCTACATGCAAAAAAATGAAGCTGCACACCTACCTTACATCATAGAGAAAAGTTCAAAATTGATCAAAAACCTAAATGTAAGAGCTAAAATTATAAATAACATAGAAGAAAGCCTAGGAAAAAATGTTGTGGCTTTGAATTAGGTGATTGTTTCTTAAATATAAAACCAAAAGCATAAGCATCAGAATAAAAACAGATGAACTGGACACCAACAAAATTTAAAACTTTTGTGCTTCAAAGGACACCATCCAGAAAGTGAAAAGACAACTTATAAAATAGGAGAAAGTTTTTGAAAATCACATATCTTATTAAAAACACATATTTAGAATATATAAAGAACTCTTACAACTCAATAATGAAAAGCCAAAGTATCCTACTTAAAATGGACAAGAGATTTGAATAGACATCCCCCAAAGAAGATGTACAAATGGCCAATATAAACATAAAAAGATGTACAAAAGATTATTATTAATCATCAGGGAAATATAAATCAAATTAACAATGAGATCCCACTGCACACCCCATGGAATAATATAATCAAAAAGAAACTAATAGATATCGGCAAGGATGCGGAGAAATCCGAACCCTCCTACACTGCTGGTGGGCACAGACAATGGTGCAGTCACTTTGGGAAACAGGCTGGCAGTTCCTCAAAAGTCTAAACACAGAGTTACCATATGCTCCTATAATTCTTCTCCTAGGTATATATCCAACAGAAATGAAAACATGCGTCCATGCAGAAAATTATGCATGAATGTTCATAGCAGCATTATTAATAATAGCCAAAAAGTAGGAACAACCCAGATGTCCATCAAGTGAAGAATGGATGAATAAAATGTGGTATATCCACATGATACAGTATTACCTGGCAATAAAAAGAAATTATGTACTGGTACATACTACAACATGAATGAACCCTAAAAATATTATGCTAAGTAAAAGAAGCCAATCACAAAACACGACGTGTTATATGATTCCATTTATATCGAATGATCATAATAGAGACAGAAAATAGATCAGTGGTTGCTTCGGGCTGAGGGGAAGAGCAGAGAGAAGTGTGCTGGGAGGAACTGGGTAATGACTGCTAGTTGATTTCTTTTTGCAGTGTTGAAAATGTTTTAAAATTGATTGTGGTGATGGTTGCCCGTATCTTGAACATACTAAAAAACACTGAGCTGGTTTACGTGGGTGAATTTTATGAAGTGCAAATTATACATCAATAATGCTGGTTTTTTTTTTTTTTTAAGAATCTATAGAGAAGTGGCTATCAAAACGTCTTCATGAACTTCTCAGCAAGTCTGGGTGTTCAGCAGGGATTCTGCTGGGGTTCACGGCTCAGGCTTATTATTTAGGAATCTGGGATGTGGTGACAGTCACTGTATTGCCATCCCGTGTGGCACCTCTAGGATTGCTTTCACGGCAGTTTTGTGTCTCCTGATCCCAGGGCCTCAGACCTCCAGGGAATAGATAGATTCTGGCCCTGAACCTGAGACTCAGGTGCCTGGAGAATTCTTGGATTCAGCATCTGGTGAAGTTTCATTTGGCCTTTGACCTCAGCAGCTGGAGTCTAATATTCTTCACGCAGAAAATAAATCAGTGCACTCTAGCTTTGATACGACAGTCAGGGCAGAACAACGTTACCATCTGAGGCCAGTGCTATCTGCCATTAATCAGAATAAATCAGAATACCCAAGATAGACCTCTGTAGGGCCTATGCTGTCAAATTAATGAATAGGAAACATAAAAATCACGTTTCCAGACCTAGTGTATATAGTCTGAAAACACAGTCATGCCATTCAGACCATATAATTCTCCATTAATATTCTAAAGAAGAGATCCTTGAAATGGAAGGTGCTCACCCCAAAGGGGCCACAGACAATCTACTAGGGTACAAGCAGACTGTATCAGAATTTCTGTGTATTCCTTATTTCATCTTTTTAAGTTTATATTTTTGTTTCTGTTTTTAATATACATACTTTAGTAGAACTGTACATGGGCATTGCTTATAAGTTGATAAATTAATATAAATGAAGGTGTTAAACCTTTTCATGGATAGTTGTTTGCAATTTTAATAAATGTCCAAGAGACTGCTGCTCAAAGGAAATTTTCACTGCCAGAGAAGGGTGGAAATGGACTTAAATGATATCTTGATTTACCTTGGAGAGCTAGCCCAAAACAAAAAACTAGTCAAGCATACCTGTTTGCAAAGAAAGATCTATTTTTTAGTGTGAATTGAACTTGAGGCCAAATCTCTAGAGTTCAATTGTCTTCCCACAATGGATGGGGGTAAGCCCTAAGTGACCAGCCCTGCTTGGCTTTCTAAACTCCTTATCCCTATTCTCTACCAATTGAGCAATTAGACCTCTAGCTATAGGTTCAACCCTGCCCTCACCCGAAAGTTCTACTCTGACTTTAAATGGGTGGATTTAACATGCTCTAGATCAATGTTCTTGGCCAAGTATTCACCCTTGTTGCTAGTCCCACTTTAGATCACATCCTCAGTTCTGAGAACTGAGCTAGTGTATTGATCCTGAGACATATTACCAATCAACACTTTGGTTGTGGTAGTTGAATCCTCTTTTGTTCCCTGTGTCTACCTACTACTCAGTGCTTTAAGGATGAGGACCACCAATCCTCATATTCTCTAGGTATGTAATTAGGGTCTGGGTACTTGCTGACAAATTTTCAGTGTGTTGGGTTCTTGGAATGTTTACATGTAGATAACAAAATGAAGTTATGCATGATCATCTAAGGTACCCTTGTACCTAATTATTAACATCATTAGCAACCAGAAGGAATGTTCATGATCAGCATATAAATGTCTTTAATGAACAAAACTCATTGTTCTAAGAAAACAAAGCTGTTGCACAACACCAGTTCCCTTTAAATGTCAAGTAAAATCAATGAAACTTTTGTGTGTATCCAATCCCTAGTCCATAGATAGCACTAAGCCACTAAGATCACCTTTGAAAACTGGGCACTGGTTAGAATGGGGAGAAATTCAGCTGTGGTCAAATAGACTCCCCCGAACTTTGGACACCTGTAGATTCGATGATGCCCCATGTCCAGTTCCTTCTGGGTGGATCCTCAAAAACTGCCTCTATAAATTAATTCACTCCAATTTCCATTACCAATGTTTTTCTCTGCTTCTTAACTCTTTTCATTTTTCTTATACTCTCCAGATTTAGAAAAATTATCTTTAAGAAATACACTTGAGTTACCAAAAGGCTATTCTCTGAAGAGAATACAGATTTGTTTTACTTATATGTCCTGGATCTCATTTAACTCCTTCATGGCCTGAGCACAGGACTCTTCACTGGGTTTGTGGCTGAGTAAGAGAACTAGATTTTGAAAATTCTAGTTCAGGTGGAGTCCTGTTGATGGAGAACCACTCCACCTCACGTAGTCACTTCTTTCAGAGAGGCTGACTTGATCACCGATTACCTAATGACCAGGCAACTCCAGGAGGCGTTGTCCAGGAGTTACTACACCCTGTAGAGTTACTTCATCTGTCAGTTTCCTCATGTCTTAAATTGCTATAATTATCTACCTCCCAGGATGATTGTTGGAGTAAAGAGTAAGTGTTACAATGACTACAAAACAGTCTTACTTCCCAGGTGTCATAGCAGCTAATGCAACACCTGTCAAGCTCTTCAAACTATTCATAGAATATTTCATGTGAATATTTATCCATGCTGTTTTTATCTGACTGTATAGGATAAAATTTCTTCTTGATGTCTATGTGTGTTAGGCAGTTCTTGCATTGCTATAAAGAAAGAGGTAATTTCTGAAGCTGGGTAGTTTACAAGGAAAAGAGATCCAATTGGCTCACAGTTCTGCAGGCTATACGGGAAGCATGATGCCAGCATCTACTTCTGGTAAGGGCCTCGGAAAACTTTCAATCATGGTGGCAGGTGAAGGGGAGCCAGTGTGTCACATGGCAAGATGGAGCAAGAGAGTGATATGGGGAAAGTGCCATACACTTTTAAACAAGTGGATCTCGTGAGAAATCATTCGCTATTGTGAGGACAGAACCAAGCAGATAGTGCTAAACCAGTCATGAGAAATCCACCCCCACAACTGCGACGAGGGCCCACCTCTAACATATTGATTATCTTTCAACATGAGATTTGGGCAGGACAAATGGCCAAACCATATCACCAACTTAAATTACTCTCCTAGTCTATCATCCCTGGCTAACAGTGCTTACCTTCACTGAGACCACACTTTCCAGCGCATAGAAACTGAATTGTGGCTTTCTCCAAAGTTTGCCTTATGATAAGTAACCCTTGAATCAGAAAGAGATCATTTAAATGGCATAATGTTTTCTATTTTATTATTGACACTTCACCTTTCAGAGCATAAACCTTATTAGTTGCCTTTGATGAACAGTAAAACTAACAGGAACGTTAATGGAAAGATATGAAATTTTGAGAAAATAAACTAAAGTAAAAAAAGGAGAGTAAAACTGTTAGGGTGGTCCAAAAGTAATTGCAGTTTTTGCCAACTTCAGGGGGCCATAACGTTGACTTACCTGGAGTTGAATTACCTGGAGGTTTGCCTTCTGGCTGGATAAGCTTTGGAAAGTTGTACGATCCCTCCAAGCTTCATTTCCTTATCTGTAAGATGGATGTATGCGTTAGGGAAAGTAAATCTGCTACTGCAAAGAGACCTACAAATACTTAGAGTATAAGCATACTCTTATAAGAAATTAAAATACTGGCCAAGAGCAGTAGCTCATGCCTGTAATCCCAGCACTTTGGGAGGCCAAGGCCGGTGGATCACTTCAACTCGGGAGTTCGAGACCAGCCTGGGCAATATGGTGAAATCTCATCTCCACAAAAAATACAAAAACTAGCCGGGCATGGTGGCACATGCCTGTAGTCGCAGCTACTTGGGAGACTGAGGTAGGAGGGTCACTTGAGACTGGGAGGTTGAGGCTGCAGTGAGCCATAATCACACCACTGCACTGTAGCCTATAGAGTAATAGAGTGAGACTCTATCTCAAACAAAAAAAGAAAGAAAAGAAAGAAAAATACTTAAATAAGCTTGCATATAAGAATATAAAAGAAATAAATATAAATATAAAATAAATAAATATAAAAGAAATAAAAATACTTAAATAAGTTGTTTTTTTGTTTTTTTGGGGTTTTTTTTGGCAATAATAAAACTTGAAACTCATACATGGTGCTGGGGGGAGGGGGCAGCAATGATTTCTCTCACCAACTCACCACACAAGACAGCAAAGGGGTGAAAAGAGGCTGAAGAAGGCAAAGCCGGGAAACTTTGAGATCAGCAGAGGGAGCCAAGGATCAAAAAATAGGAGATGCTGAAGCTGCGATGACCAACATCATTTTCTTAAGAGAACATTCAAGGATTTGCCCTGACGGCTGGGCTTTCATTGGGTGTTAAGTCTAAAAACAACACCTTCAATTGAAACTACCAATTAAAGTTCTTAAGATTTAGGAAGTGGTGGAGCTTGGAAAGTTGTGAGACTACAACATTCCTGAAAGTCCATTAGAAAAACCACAGGATGGAAAAAAAAAAAAAAAAGGCAGGCCACAAAGAAGGCTTCAGAGGTCGCTGCTGGTCCAGAGACAGATACCTGTAGTCCAGTATTGCAGTGAACATGATCTGCTTTCAAAAGCAGAGGGTTTAAGGGGAGGGTAGGTGGGACTGGTAGAGGCAAAGGCTCTCCTTGTCCCCACCTCAGTTTTAGGCAGGGCTCTACCATTTTGTATCCCCACCAGCAACTTGTGAGAAAGCTAGTAACTCCTTGCCTGGACTTGGTATTGTCAGGTTATTGATTTTGTTTTAGCCATCCTAGTAGGTGTGTCTCTCAGTGTGGTTTTAATTTGTATTTTTCTAATATCTAATGGTATTAGTAATGATCACCTTTTCAGGCACTTATTTACCATTCATCACAAATTGTCTGTTCAAGTATTTTCTCTATTTTAAAAATGTTGTTTGTTTTCCTACTATTGAATTTTGAGAGTTCTTTATATAGTCTGGATACGTGTCTTGTATCAGGTATGTAATTTGCAAATATTCTCTCTTGCTCTGATTTGCCTTTTAATTCTCTTCATAGCTCTTTCAAAAAACAGAGGTTCTTAATTTTGATAAAGTCTAATGTGTCTTTTTTCTATAGAAGGTGTCCTTTGTGTAATTTCTAAAATATCCATTTGTAATCCAAGTCACACAGATTTTTATCCTGTTTACTTTTAGAAGTTTTAGTGTTTTAGATTTAGATCTATGATACACTTGGAGTTAATTTCTGGAGCAAGTTTCATGTTTTTGCACATAGATGTGTATATGTTTCAACACATTTGTTGAAAAGACTGTTCTTTCTCCAGTGAATTGCCTTTCCATCTTTGTCAAAAAAAATCAATAGACCATATATGTATGGGTCTATTTTTGGATTCGGCTCTATTGTTCTACATGTATATTCTTTCTCCAAAACCAAACTGTTTTGACTACTGTAGCACTACATTAAATATTAAATCAGATAGTAAGAGTTCCCCTCATAATTTTTTTAGTGTGTATTTTGATCACAATGAAGCTAAGGAATGGTAGAATAACAATTATGCTAACAAAATCAGTTAAATTAGAGAAAATCAATAGAAAGATAATTAACCTTTCATTCTAAACTCTGACATGGATAGAACATATTTCTTCTAAGTGGGAATATGATGACTACATATCTGTAGCAAATACGAGTCTTTTTTATAATACATAATATGTACAAAACAATTTTAAAATAAAAAACACAGCTATTGACTTTATAATGCAATTTCCACTCTCTATTCAATTGCATCTCTAGAATTCCCACAACTTACCATTATAATTTCCTTAAGACATAGCAGGATTTAAACTAAGTGGTACTTGTATGCTCTTGCTGACATAGTCCACTATGATTTCAAACAGCATAAACAGAAAAACAAGATAAATAAACAGAAATAATTTTTTTTTTTCTTTTTTGAGGTGGAGTTTTGCTCTTGTTTCCCAAGCTGTGAGTGCAATGGCTTGACCTTAGCTCACTGCAACCTCCGCCTCCTAGGTTCAAGTGATTCTCCTGCCTCAGCCTCCCAAGTAGCTGGGATTACAGGTGCGCGCCATCACTCCCGGCTAATATTTTGTGTTTTTAGTAGAAACGGGGTTTCACCATGTTAGCCAGGCTGCTCTTGAACTCCTGATCTCAGGTGATCTGCCTGCCTCAGCCTCCCAAAGTGCTGGGACTACAGGTGTGAGCCACCACGCCCGGCCTGTGAAATATCAATTACTCCAACTTTTACTTTTCAATGGCAGCATTGCTGCTTCATGATTATTCCTAGGCTGAAAAGAGATAATGTAAAAGCCTGAAGTCAACCTCAGGCTACTTTATTTTATTTATCTGAGATGGAGTCTTGCTCTGTTGCCCAGGCTGGTGTGCAATGGTGCACTCTCAGCTCACTGCAACCTCCGCCTCCCAGGTTCAAGTGATTCTCCTGCCTCAGTTTCCTGAGTAGCTGGGATTACAGGCACCTGCCACCTTGCCTGGCTAATTTTTTATTTTATTTTTATTTTTGTAAAGACAGGGTTTCACCGTGCTGACCAGGCTGGTCTCCAACTCCTGACCTCAGGTGACCTTGGCCTCCCGAAGTGCTAGGATTATAGGCATGAGCCACCATGCCCAGCCCAGCAATTTTAATAACCTACACACATTCAGTTACATTCAGTTTTTAAATAAAATCTGCAACAAAGGGATGAAGGCAGATGGAACTCTCAGTAGCTGTGTTCTTTTTTTCCTTTTTTTTTTTGAGATGGAGTCTTGCTCTTGTCGCCCAGGCTAAAGGGCAATCACATGATCTCGGCTCACTGCAACAACTGCCTCCAGGGTACAAGCAATTCTCCTGCCTCAGCCTCCCAAGTAGCTGGGATTACAGGTGCCTGCCACCACACTGGCTAATTTTTGTATTTTTAGTAGACATTGGGTTTCACCATGTTGGCCAGGCTGGTCTTGAACTCCTGACTTCAGGTGATCTGCCCACCTTGGTCTCCCAAAGTGCTGGGATTATAGGCATGAGCCACCACGCCCGGCCTCAGCTGCTGTGCTTTTATCATCCTCCTGCCTATCTACTGTCCTGACTTTAACCAGCAGCCTGTTTGGAAGTGAAAATAGTTCAAGCCCATGGAACATCAAGCCAGTGACTCTCAGTTTGCTTTCTGTGACAAAGCAATAATAATAATATTTACCATACAGGGTAGTTAAAAGTACTAAGTGAAATTATATATGTAAGGTACCTAGCACCACGATCAATATATATAAAAACTCAGTAAGTTGTAGGACCATTACTGGCTATTTTGTGAGAGGCAGCTTATAGTTCTATTGACCCCAGTCGTGATGGCTGACTCTAAGAAACTTGACAGTGGGGACGAGAAAAGACCTGTCGACCTCGGAGGAAGAGGCCCATGAGGGAGCCAGAGACTGAAATGTGAGAGAGGGGAGATCCTTGAAAAGGCTCAGGGGGAAAGAGATGACAGGCAGATAATAAATGAATAGGTAAAGAAAAGATAGAAAGTCTTTTCAGGTGTCTGGTTAATCCCTAATTGGTCTTCTTCCACCTGCTGCCGACCTTGTCAAGGACCAGAGTGCCTCTTTGGAGGGCTCCAGTATAAACCGCTCACACCAAAAGAGGTAGTGGGAAAAGTAGAATTTCCTGAGTGTTTCTTAAGGCACGTAGAGAAAAGGGAGGAATCACTCTCCTCTAAGCGCACAATGTCACCAGTTCTCAGATGGTGATTTTCTCAGTGACCAGCTCTCTCAGGCTCCTCCTTATGGTGTGTTCTTCCACAAGGCACTCAGCTTCTCCTCAACAGCTCCCCGAAATTCAGTGGTTTCACCTGCCATTTAAGGACAAGACTCAATAGGTTCTTTCCATCCACATTCCCAATCTGAGCCACTTACCAAGGTAAGCTAGTTCTTCCAACCACATACCGAACGCTCTGAGAAGGTCTCAGAAACACATTTTTCTCCATTTTTTCCATTTTATTCCAAAAGGGAGGCAGAAAAAGGAGAAAAACTGGAAGGCCTGCATGCTTAAAGAAATGACAGTTCAAAATAGGTTAAACTTGAAAATACTTAGTGGCAAAAGCAGAGGGAGAAAGAAAGAGAGAATTAGCTACATGGGACCCCGGAGACCCTCTTTCTTCCAGAAAGAGGAGCTCACCCAATCTCAGCTTCCTACTGGACAGTGGTTTCCTCCACACCCCCAGTTGCCGTGTGTGTGTGTGTGTGTGTGTGTGTGTGTGTGTAGGGGGCGTATAGTTAAAATGTCCATGGGTCTTGGGTCCCAGCTGCTCCAAGTCCCCCATGGCAGAGGCTCTGGTGTTCTGAGACAAGTTTGTACACAGTTGGCCGTTGCAGTCTAAGTGTTCCTGATAAGGCCACTTCAACACATTTGTCCTATAAGAACACAGACACAAAGGGGAAAAGTCCCTTCCCTGAAAAGGACCCGTGGCCTTGCACACCTCTCCAGGTGTGGTCCCCATCCAGGGACAGTGGACAGACTGGGGAGCCACAGTCACCTCTGCCTCACTGCACTGAGTAAAGGCTTTTCTTGATCGCGTATCATGAGACATTGTAGAATTTGTCCTGGCCCTCCTTGTATAACTCATAGCAGCCAGAAAGGGACCCTCTTGACATGAGGGCCATTATCTCAAAAAGTCTGATAGAACTATATTTAGCTAAGATAAATCTGTACAAACAATTACTTAATAAATTACCCTTCTGATTACATGATATTTGAAATATGATATTTTGAAACAAGAAAATGGTAATAGAAGGGAAAAAATGAGAATCATCCAACTAGTTCAATTAGCTTGAAGGAGTATTTACTGAGTTGTTAATTTGTGCTGTATTATCATCAGATTTTTATCTATTATTTTGTATTATTATTTTACAGATTGGGTCTTGTTATCTTGCCTAGGCTGGTCGCAAACTCCTGGCCTCAAGCAGTCTTCCCACCTCAGTCTCCCGAAGTGCTGGGAGTATAGGCTTGAGGCATCATGCGTGGACACTTTTATGTTGATTCTACAGGTGGCTGAGTCTCTGTGTTATTTGGCTTAAAGGCCAAAGCAAAGGTTTCTTGGAGGCCAGGTGCATTGGCTCTTGCCTATAATCCCAGCACTTTGGGAGGCCTAGGCAGGTAGATCACCTGAGGTCAGGAGTTCAAGACCAGGCTGGACCAACATGGTGATACCCCATCTCTACTAAAAATACATAGCCGGTTGTGGGTGGCTCACGCCTGTAGTCCCAGCTACTCAGGAGGCTGAGGCATGAGAATTGCTTGAACCTGGGAGGTGGGGGCTGCAGTGAGCTGAGATCATGCCACTGCACTCCAGCCTGGGCTGGAGTAAGAGTAAGACTGAGTCTCAAAGAAAAAGAAGGTTTATTGGAGATCATTACATCACCATTATCACCTTCCTGGTATTTGCTCTGCAAAGCCTAAAGGGGATTCTACTGTATTTTCCTGGAAAGGAAAGAGTGAGTGCCTTGGAAGTGGTAGGTTGTAGAAACTATGCTAACAGAGTGGGGAGAAGGCTTTTGCCAAGTCTGTAACATGGACCATGGGAAAGTATTGGTGACCTGAGCCCCCATCCCTCTAGGAGGTGACTGGGCTTTAGAAGGAAATGTCTGGTTGAAACACTAAGGGTGGGCACTCTACCCTGGGGCTCTTTGCTCCGGACCAAGACCCTTTGCTCAAGTTTGGCAAAGAATGATCAGAGTGACCCACCTTCAAGGGGCTTGGACAAAGGACCTTGCACCAGCACTGTGTATGGACTAAAGATCGAGGACGCCCTTCTTAAATGTTCCTCGGGGAGGGAGGAGATTATCAACAAGACCAAGACTAAATTTCTGGCCTCCCTTGTGCGCCCAGGGTCAGAGTTTACTTGGCTTCAGAAAAATACGTGTCCAGTATCCTCAAGTTTGTCAAGTAAAGTTCATACAACCTGCATCACCATAATACAGAAGATCAAACTTAGCTTTGAGATGGGAGACATAATGATTTCTCTAAAGCCCGTGATACTTATGGGCAGAGACCACTGGTTTTTTTTCTGTAGTATGCTGCCTCTCTTATTGTATTTGCTTAGAGATTAGTAAGCTATGAGAAAAAACATCCAATCCTAAAAACGTTTAATAATAATTATAACAATAACACAACAACAATAACAACGCCATCATGCCAAGGGTTTTACTTTTTTTTTCCTGATTTTTTTTTTTTTCATTTAATTTTTGTTGAGACAGGGTCTTTCTCTGTCACTCAGGCTGGAGTGTAGTGGTGTGATCACGGCTCACTGCAGCCTCAAACTCCCTGGCTCAAGCCATCCTCCCCGCTCTGCCTCCCGAGTTGCTGGGACCACAGGTGTGTGCCACCATGCCCAGCTAGATTTATTTATTTATTTATTTATTTATTGTAGAGATGGAGCCTTGCTATGTTGCCCAGGCTAGTCTGGAACTCCTGGGCCCAAGCAATCCTCCTGCCTCAGCCTCCCAAAGTGCTGGGTTACAGGTGTGAGTCACTGTGCCCAGTTCATATTTATTGTTTAATTATTTGTACTTTTCTGGCTCACACCTGTAATTCTGCACTCTGGGAGGTTGAGGAGGGCAGATTACTTGAGGTCAGGAGTTGGAGACCAGCGTGGCCAACATGGCGAAACTCTGTCTCTACTAATAATGCAAAAATTAGCTGGGCGTGGTGGCACACCTGTACTTTCAGCTACTTGGGAGGCTGAGGCATGAGAATCTCTTGAACCTGGGAGGCAGAGGTTGCAGTGAGCCGAGATCACAGCCCTGCACTCCAGCCTGGGTGATGGAGTGAGACTCTGTCTCAAAAAAAAAAAAAGTACTTATCATTTTATTCTTATAAAATCCTATAATACAGATAATATTATTATCTCCATCTCACAGAAAACTGAACCTCAAAAAATTTAACTAGCTGGCCCAAAGCTACATATCTAGGAAAGGTTGAATTGGGGTTTAAACCCAGATTCCAGAGCCTGCACACCCATCTAACCAACGCACAATTTCTGGAGCACTTGACCACAAAATTGGCCTTCAAGAAAAAAGGACAAAAGCCTTGCCATCTGTTTTCTATTCGACCAGCCTGATTTATTTTAAGCTTTATGCATTGTGAGTGTGTTAATATGAAATTCTACTTTTCTCATCTATTTCAATTCGGGGAAAACTCGAGCCTTCTATCAATGGTGTCCTTTAATCTTAATGGGAAATTCTTTAGCCTAGCGGTGAACCATGCCCAGACCCCAAATCTACTTTTTACTTTATACTTGTAGAAAGTTTTCAAGCAGAGCGGGGAATTAGGCATTGTCAACTTCCAAGAGAGTCTCACATTTGAGGCACTTTGAAAATGAAACCATATTATTTTATTGTGAGTAGGTTTGGCAAATGTTCTCAAAGTCAATATATTCCTTGTCTGGTTTCCAACAGCGATGCTTTGAGCTAATGGTCACCTACATACCTCTAGTCTACATTTGAGTAAGGCATAAAATTCTATTTGAACAAACTGGTTTTTTGTTTCTTCTTCTTCCAGAAGTCTAATTCCTCGCAACCACATCACTGAGCAATTTCACGTGGTAGTAATTAAGACCACATTTTCCATACTTGATTTTCTGGTCGGTGATAAACTGCATGAATGGAGAATTCAAGTTCTGAATACCCTGAACACACAGCTCTTTTTTGCTCCTGGCATCTTATTTTGCTGCTTTCTTAGCTAAAGAAGGGAAAGTAGTGTATCTTTATTTTCTTGGTCTTCCCTGTTCAGGACACTTGGATAATGAAATATTTTCTTCCTTGTGAGGTAAAGAGACAAGATTCCTGCTCAACAAATAAGAAGGAAGGGCCATTTCATGAGTAGTTGTTATGGTCTGAATGTGTCCCTCTAAAATTCACGTTAAAATGCTAATCCCCAAGGTAATGATTTTAGGAGATGGGAAATTTGGGGGGTGATTAGGTTCCCAAACCCTCATTAATGGGATTAGTGCCTTTACAAAAGAGGCCCCAGAGACCTCGTTTGCCCCTTTTACCATGTGAGGACACAGCTGGAAAATACCTTCATGGAATGAGGAAATGGGCACTTATCAGATACCAAATCTGCTGGCACCTTGATCTTGGATTCTCAGCCTCCAGAACTGTGAGAAAGAAATTTCTGTTGTTTGTAAGCCACCTAGATTATGGTATTTTGTTATAGCAGGCCAAAGGACTAAGACACTAGGAGCTAAAGCATAGCTTGTGAAAGGAAGGTGCTGCCCCAGCAGACGTAGCAAGGCTCTCTGAACACTGAGTTCTAAACTGGCTGTCCTGGATCTGGAGAGAAGAAAAGGGAGCAAGTTTGCTCTTCTAGGGCTCTCCTTCCTCCCTTTATGTGATTGGTGGGGTCTGAAACAGCCACTTCAAAATGACCTTGCCATATGCATACAATGGAATATTATTCAACCATAAAAAGGAAGAACATGTGGACACAACCCACGACATGGATCAACCTTGAAGACATTATGCTAAGTGAAATAAGCTAGACACAAAAGGCCAACTACTCTATGATTCCACTTACTGAGGAACTTACGGTAGTCAAATTCATAGAGACATAGAAAGCAGAATGGTGGCTATCAGGGGCTGAGGGGTGGGGGAACATGAAGTTGTAATTTCAGTTTGGGGTGATAGAAAGCTCTGGAGATGGATGAGGGTGATGACTGCACAACAGTGTGACAGTACTTAATGCTACTGAATTGTACGCTTGAGGTGGTTTAAATGGTAAATTTTACATTATGTGTATTTCACCACAATAAAAACAAAAAAACAAAAACAAAAAAAAACTATGCCCTGAAATTGAAATGGCCAATTTTATGTTGAAGCTAGAAAGTCTCACAGATTGGAGGGAAGATGGTGTCAATTTAGAGGTGAGTAAACTGAGCTCCAGGAGGTGAAGCTCACAGCCGGAGGCCCAGCCAGGACTAAGCTCCCTAAGCTCCCAGGCCATTGCTCCTCCCGTAACACCGTTAACAGCCCAGGTTTCATGGAAGATACATAAGTTACACAGCCACAGCCATTCTCTGGTGTTCCTACAACATTAAAATGCCTTGCTTAGATCAGTGACCACTTTTGTCCGTTTGTTTAGCTGCTTGACTCCCCCAACCCCCTACTCACGATAAGCTCCTTGATCATAAGATCCATGTCTCGGTTTTTTGTTTTTGTTTTTTTTGAGACAGAATATCACTCTGTTGCCAGGCTGGAGTACAATGGCACAATCTTGGCTCACTGCAACCTCTGCCTCCCAGGTTCAAGCAATTCTCCTGCCTCAGCCTCCTGAGTAGCTGGGATTACAGGCATGCACCACCACATGTGGCTAATTTTTTATATTTTCAGTAGAGATGGAGTGTCACCATATTGGCCATCCTGGATCCTGGTCTCGAACTCCTGACCTCAGGTGATCCACCCGCCTCGGCTTCCCAAAGTGCTGGGATTATAGGCATGAACCACCACACCCGGCCAAGATCCACGCCTTTTTATCTTTGTATTTCAACACCTAGCAACTCGCCCAGCATATCACCAAGCCTGGAGAAATATTGTTAAATGAATAAACAGGCTGGGTCCAGTGGCTCACGCCTGTATTCCTAGGACTTCGGGAGGCCAAGGTGGGCAGATCACATGAGGTAGGGAGTTCGAGACCAGTCTGGCTAACATGGTGAAACCCCGTTTCTACTAAAAATACAAAAATTAGCTGGGTGTGGTGGCACATGCCTGTAATCCCAGCTACTTGAGAGGCTGAGGCACAAGAATTGCTTAAACTGGGGAGGCAGAGGTTGCAGTGAGCCAAGATGGAGCCACTGCACTCCAGCCTGGGCAACAGAGTAAGAATCGATGTCAAATAAATAAATAAATGAACAAGCCACCTATCATCAATTATTGGGTACTCAACCTTGAAGACAAGTATCAGGAAGAGGATGGTTCATTATCTTATTTGTCAGTCCTTGAATATTGGGTGGGAATCCAATTGCAAAGAAAATACTGTATCATTTTGTTTTCTTGTTTTTAAACACAGATTTGGAGTTTGAAGAATAAATCAATACTCACATTCATGCAAAGTAATATAAAGATATGCTTCTAATTTTTTTAGGGAACAAAGACAAACAATAACAACTTGTTCCTTTGGCCACCTCTTCATTTTGCACTTGGCAATGCCCAGATGCTGTTTTCTCAGCCGGAAAGATGAAGTTTGGTGCCCTCTTGTGGTCTTCCATTTTTTAAAAGAGAAATGCAAGAAGTTTTGTCCCGGGAAATTTGGATCCAGGAAATAGCATCTTGCTTCTCTCTGGAGGAAAACTGTTTCCTTGAGACTCATTGCTTCTGATACTAACAATGCTTTTAAACAATTTTAAATCTGAATATCCTACCTGCCAAAGATGTAGTCAGGCTGGTTGTGACGTCTTTGTTAGTAACCCGGAAATGTACTTTGAGTCCTGCGGAGCTGCTCTAAAGAAAGAGAATTAACATAGATGAGATCAGAATTAAAACCCTTTTATAATTCCATAGTGCTAGCAGATCACATCCATGTGTCATATAAGGACCTTCATGATCCAGCCCACAAATCTGACTTCATTATCCTCTCTCTCATGTCCTCCTCATCTTCACGTCCCCTTGGTTAAAAACAATTGTCTATTTCTCTCTTGCTGCCTCTACCTCCTCCCAATCTCTATAACAGCTGACAACTGATTTTACTTTGCTTTGCATTTATCTGAATCTGTCCCTAATGGTTGTGCTTTTGAGCACAGAGTTTTGGTCTTCAGGAAGTAACTACATGTTCCCTGTCACCCAATGCTTAGCACAGAGGTGCAGTAAATGTTGATTGAATTACTATAAACTGAAAAGCAGAGTAGAAAATCATATGGAAGCAAAGAACAGTGAAAAACTAGTAGTTGTCTCCAAGGACTCCAAGATTCTTCTCCCTTTTGCACTGTGTGATGTGTTATTTGGTACAGAGACTATAAAGGCAGCATCACCTCCATGAAGTCTGCAGATCCCCTAAGCCAAAAGAAGATAAAAAGATACATTTTCCATAGCCACTGTATGTTTTTTAGAAAGCTTTAGTAAGCCAAACTAACCCCTTCATGTAGTGGAAAGCTAGAGAGCTGAAAGCATTGTGATAGTCCTCCCACATAAATATATGAGGATGATAGGACTCAGTGTATTGATAAAGAAATGAGCTCAGAGAGATGTTGCGTGCCCTAAGCCACACAACCCAAAAATGATGTAACAGGGACCGGAATGTGGGCCCCCAACTCCAGTCCCATGCACTGTTCATCATGTGGTGCAGTACTTCCTCTGGGCAGGGAGCTCTACTCCTGCCCTGGATGTGTGGGCTCTCGGTGCGCACACATACACAACATATTTCAGTAAATGTTAAAAATTATTTACATACAACAGGAAGCCCTCACTAACCAGGCTTCCTCACCTCCAGTTTCCAACTAAAACAAAACAAAACAAACAAAACAAAAACAACCCCATGCCATGAAAACAAATGAACAAAACCACTAACCACATTCCCAGGGGCCCAGTAGAGTAGCAAGAGTGCTCTGGAGGAATCTGGAGACTTGAGGGTACATGGGAATCCAGGCTCTGCCATGCAGTTCACTCCTCTCTGCCTTCATTTCCTCGTGTAAAAAATAGGTAAGAAATTGTGTGTAGTGGCCAGGAGTGGAGGCTCACGCCTGTAATCCCAACACTTTGGGAAGCCAAGACGGGCAGATCACTTGAGGTCAGGAGTTTGAGACCAGCCTGGCCAACGTGGTGAAACCCCATCTTTACTAAAACTACAAAAATTAGCTGAGCGTGGTGGTGCTTACCTGTAATCCCAGCTACCTGGGAGGCTGAGGCAAGAGAATTGCTTAAACCTGAGAGGTGGAGGTTGCAGCGAGCCGAGATCGCACCATTGAACTCCAGCCTGGGGCGACAGAGCAAGACTCTGTCTCAAAAACAAAACAAAGTATAGTTTGTGTTTTCTTTTTTCTGAACAATTGTCTACACTGGTGAAATTCATTGCACATTATTTTATTTTTCTTTATATTAGCTACCGTCTTTGATGGGTGATTTATTTAAATTACAATTGATTGCACCTGCTGTGCTAAACATATCAGCAAAACCATCTCGTCCTTCTTCCTCTCTTGGTTTCAAAATTAAGAAATCATTTTAATTCTGTCACTCTAGATAAGCTCTTCTGTAATGTTCTATATGTCCCATTACCAAAAGTCAAGGGCTCAAGGCAATCAATTTTTTTTTTTTTTTTTTTTTTTTTTGAGACGGAGTCTCGCTCTGTCGCCCAGGCTGGAGTGCAGTGGCCGGATCTCAGCTCACTGCAAGCTCCGCCTCCCGGGTTCACGCCATTCTCCGGCCTCAGCCTCCCGAGTAGCTGGGACTACAGGCGCCCGCCACCTCGGCAATCAATTCTTTAAGTAACTGGCTCAAACTCTTGTCAATGTGGAAAAGGAAGCTCTGCCTGTTTGCTTCTGAGAGGCAGCTGTTCTCTGAAAACATCTACCCCAAAGGGAAGCGTGGGGGTGGGGGAGAATTGATTGCCTTTGATTAATTTTATACCCCTGTAACTGGCTTTAACTCTCTGACTTCTCATCTCTTTCAATACCAGTTCATCATACAAACATCCCTTGATGGATTGGGGAACTAATAGTGCCTTCTGGCCAACTGGCTTCTGTATCCCAAAAGAGCCAATAGCAATCACAGCTTCCCAAGCACAGCATGGCGCCTACCCTTCACTGCTGCATACGGTGGTGTTTCTCCTTTATCTTAACACACACATTCTCCTAATTAGGTGGGATTTGCCTGGCTTTGAAGCAATGGTCCTATCAGACAGTGTTTGTTTTCTTCCTAGAAATAGAAAGGAATGCTTCTGCCAGGGCAAGGGATTCAATCTTTATTTGGAAGCAGTCAACAAACGCATTTGTAGTGAGATCTTTGAAGTAAGGATCTTAGAAGCATCAACCCTTTTGATACCATCTGAAAGAGAAACTGAGCTAAACGCTTCCTGGAAAAAGACTAAAAATTAAGCTTGGTAGTAACCAAATTAGATGACTACTGAGGACAGCCTCGAATTTAGTAAAACAGAGCAATCTCCACACAGGCGCTTGTCACTAGCTACGCATGTGACTCCTACAAGCATTAGATGATTGTGACTCAGGGCATTTGGGCAGAAATTTGGGATTGTGTTTCCTGGCTCTGTGCTTCAGAGTCCTGGTAAAACTACAGACCCACAACCTGGGAGATTTCTTTTCCCCTCTTAAAGAGATTCAAACCACATGCGGTGATTTATTAAAGAAACATATGTCATAACATATTTGGGTAACTCTTGGGCAAACTAAAAATAAGTTGGCAACAAATCTCAGCAGTTACTCAATCGTTGTCTGAGAAGGCAAAGCAACTTTCTGGAAGCAAAGCGACTTTCCATTTCCTTATGCTATTGGTGTGAGTGGCTGCAGGGCTGAGGAGGACTATGACCAAGTTGCTCCATTTTCCTTTCTTCCTGAACAGGGTGAAGGTGGGGGTCTGCAGTCCAGCTGGAGATGTTTGCCTGCACTGCATCTAAGGAGGCGAAAGCCCAGCCAAGTCCCACCATGTGCACCAGACTTGTTTGAAGGATGAGACTGCTCATGGGAGCAACTGGAGATCAACTCGTTCGGTCTCTGCAGCTTTGCAGAGCACACTGGGAGGCCTTTGAGTTAATTGGCAGTTGGTTCTTTTTTTTTTTTTTTGAGACAGAGTCTTATTCTGTCACCCAGGCTGGAGTGCAGTGGCCCCATCTCGGCTCACTGCAACCTCTGCCTCCCGGGTTCAAGCGATTTTTCTGTCTCAGTCTCCCGAGTTGCAGGGGTTACAGGCACCCACCACTGCGCCCGGCTAATTTGTGTAGTTTTAGTAGAGACATGGCTTCACCATGTTGGCCAGGCTGGTCTCGAACTCCTGACCCCAGGTGATACGCCCACCTCGGCCTCCCTAAGTGCTGAGATTACAGGCATGAGCCACCTTGCCTAGCCCACAGTTGGTTCTTAGAATCTTTTGTCTTGCAATTCTATTGGGGTAGTACTTTACACATGCAAAAAATACCAAATACTCAGAAATGCGAACCTATCCCCCTTTCTGGTGTCACAGGAGCTAGGAATACAAAAGCATTGATAGAGACATTTGAAGTTGCAAGTTGGTTTGAAGTTTCCCTGCTTTTTGAAGTTCCCTGTGGTTATTGTAGCTGCTTAAGATGATGGTAGGCAAATAAGTCCATCTGCTTAAAATTCACAGATGGAACTCGAAAATCATCTTTACAGTTAACACTGTATCTCTTACTGTTTGTATGGTATGGCAGAAAGAGACTCAGGCTCAGGGGAGTTAGGTCCTGGAAGTCAAGGAAGAGGAAGAACATTTCTTTTTTTTTTTTTTTTTTTTTTTTTTTTTTTTTTTTTG